>NW_024082078.1:0-85864 GCF_003009895.1 Hyaena hyaena | reverse complement strand
CTGAAATTCAATGAATGAATAAAAAGAAAGTTAAAAAAAGAAAAAGAAACTGGGGTGTCTGGGTAGCTCAATTGGGAGTTTGACTTCAACTCAGGTCATGATCTTGTGACTCATGAGTTTGAGCCCCATACAGTGCTGACAGCTCAGAACCTGGATCCTACTTTGAATTCTGTGTCTCCTTCTCTCTCTACCCCTCCCCTGCTGGTTCTCTCTCTCTCTCTCTCTCTCTCTCAAAAATGAATAAACATCAAAAAAATTTAAAAAAAAATTTTTTTTTAATGTTTTATTTATTTCTAGGAGAGAGAGAGAGAGAGCGTGAGCAGGGGAGGGTCAGAGAGAGAGGGAGTGACAGACTCTGAAACAGGCTCCAGGCTCTGAGCTGGCAGTCAGCACAGAGCCCGACGCGGGGCTCGAACCCACGAACCGTGAGATCATGACCTAAGCGAAAGTCGGACGCTTAACCGACTAAGCCACCCAGGCGCCCCGAACATCAAAAAAATTTTTTAAAAAAGAAAAAACTCAACATCCAAGAATGCTGGGACAATGTTAAAAGTAATCACATATGTATAATTGAATTATGAGAACAAGAGGGGAAAAAAATGGAGCAGAAGGAATATTGGAAGTAATAATGGACAAGACCTTTCCAAATTAATGACCAACACTATATCACAGATCCCAGAAGCTTAATGGATACCTGAACCAGTAAATACCAAAAGCAAACAAAAGAAACAAAATCAGCTTATCATATTCAAACAGAAGAGCAAAGAAAAAGAAAGAAATCTTAAAGACAACATTGAGGGGAGAATCACCCTACCTATAGAATTATAGTATACTTCTTCTCAGAAACTATAAAGGCGGGAAAAAATAAGTGAACTATTTAATATGTTAAAAGGAAAAAGTCCAAAATATAAAAATATTTTTAAAATGAGAGGAAATGGTTCATCAACTTAGTATTCTTCATCCAGTGAAACTATCCTTCAAAAGTGAGTGAAAAATAAGGAATTTCTCAGAAAATAAAAAAAAGAAAGAGCTCATCCCAATAGACTTGCCCTGCAAGAAATGTTAAAGGTGCTCTAAAGGGAAGAAAGATAATGAAATAGATGAAAGCACTGATCTACAAAAAGAAAGAGAATTAGAGAAGGAATATATGATGGTAAAATATTTTCTTTTCCTTTTTTTGAATTGACCAAAATGGTGACTATTTGTTTGAGTCATAATAGTAAGAGTGTATTGTGTGATTGTAGCACAAGGATAAGTGAAATGACAGCAATGTTACAAAGTATTGAAAGGATGGACTGGGAATACTGTCATAAGATACTACACTCTAAATGAAGGGGTATGAAATCATTCAGTTATGGACTTGAATTAGTTAAAAATGTATATTGCAAATTCTTCAGCAAGCGCTATTTTTTTCAAGTATAACAATACATTAGAGAGTAGATAAAACGAAACCATGTAAAATGTTTGCTTAAAAACAGACAAGTCAGGACATGTAGGTGGCTCAGTTGGTCAAGTATTGGACTCTTGATTCCAGCTTAGGTCATGATCTTATGGTTGTGAGATCAAGTCCTGCATCAGACTTCTGTGAAGCCTTCTTGGGATCCTCTCTTTTTCTTTCTGTTCCTCTCCCCTGCTTGCATGCTCTCTCTCTCTCACACACACAAAGTAAATAAACATTTTTTAAAAAATAAAATAATAAAATCAGAGAAGGCAGAAAAAGATGGGGGCAAGAAATAAACCACTAACCTGAACTGAAAAGAAGTAACTACATTAATTTCAATGAAAGCAGATTTCAGAACAAGGGAAATTATCAGTATTGAACATGGACCAGTATTTTTACTTGAAGACTTCAACACCCTTCTGTAAAAAAATGATAAATTAAGCAGATGGACAATTGGCAAGGACCTAGACAGCACTACCAATTGATGGGATCTAATTATAGAATACTCCATCCAACAACAGAATATATGTTTTTCTCAAGTCACACGGAACACTTTTCAAGATATACCACATTCTGGAACCTAAAACACACTGTAACAATCTAGAAGGGAAATCAAGAAAGTAAGTTCCCAGATAACAGAATAAGTAAATCAATAACTGAAAGATAGCTGGTATATTTCCAAATATTTGAAATAAAATAACACACCTATATATAATACAAAAATTTCCACCTAAATTAACATGAAAATGCAAGTTATCAAAATTTGTGAGGTGCCATGAGAACAGTACTTCAGAGAAAAATTTACATCAAATGCATACATTAAAAAATAAGAAAGAATCTAAAATTATCAACTTAAACTTCCACCTTAAGAAATTAGAAAAAGAAAAAAAGAAATCAGAAAGTAAAGTTAAATAAGCCTAAGAAAAGTATAATAAAATTCACAATGAATGAAATTAAAAACGAGAAAACAATAAAGAAAATCAACAAACCAAAATCAGATTATTTATAAAGATCAATAAAATTGATAAATCTCTAGCCAAGCAAGCTAAAAAAAAAATTCAGAATATTTATCCACATATTTAGATCTTCTTTGGTTAGTTTACCACAGTCAGATCCTATATATATTTTGATATTTTATACCCTTAATATGTTATAAAAAAGAATGTCATTTAAAATAATATATATCTTGCACTCATCTTTTATAGTCTCTCTCCCCAAAACACATATCCGCAGGGTAACAAAGAAAAAAAAGATGATACAAATCTGAATTGAGGAACATTTTACAAAATACTGGACCGGTTGCCACCAAAACTGTAAAAGTCATCAAAAACAAGGAAAGTTTGAGAAAACTTTATAGTAAGAAGGAGACTTAGGAGACTTGACCAAATGTAATGTGGTCTCTGGTATGGGGCACAAAAGAGAATTTGAAATTGTTTATCATTCTAAGTAATAAATATTTGTGGAACATTCAGTATAGCCTCCATACTAGAAATACTCTTTTTTATTTTTTTAATATAGTTTATTTATTTTTGAGACAGAGAGAGACAGAGCATGAGTGGGGGAGGGGCAGAGAGAGAGGGAGACACAGAATCCAAAACAGGCTCCAGGCTTTGAGTTGTCAGCACAGAGCTGGATGCGGGGCTTGAACCCACGAACTGTGAGATCTGACCTGAGCCGAAGTCAGACACTTAACTGACTGAGCCACCCAGGAGCCCCTAGAAATACTCTTTGAGTGTAGAAAAATAATACATGGTCTTCCTAGTCTATCAGTTGAGCATTATCATATCAAGTTAGGGTGGTTGGTAAGCTCAAGATGAGATAATATGTGAGAAGTTCCAGGTGGAGTAGTTGACAATGGGCAGCTGATCAGTAACACAGGCTGTTGCTGTTGTTACTGGCTTTGTTGTTCTTATCATTTTATGTGATTTTAGAATAAGTGAGCAGTTTTTAAAACTAATGAATAGATTTGATGACAATAACTATTTTATAGATGAATAGGAAGCTCAGATGAGTAGTGTGCCCAAGGTGTCACAATAAGGAGCAGAGATGAAACTGTGTCTCCACTGCATTGTCCAAAATGTTATAAATAATTTAAAATTAATCACATTCCTAATATAGACACATTGCTAACATATTTTCCTTGAGCTCCCTTTCTTATCCCACAAGCTTAATTTTCTTTTATAAAATTATAGTAAACATGAAAACATATTTGAACATTATAACACAATTGTCTGGTGCTTGCTCAGATTCTCATAATAATCCCAATCTTGCCTTGAAAAAATAAAACTAAAATAGGCAGCTTTATTTGGTAAATTACACCGTGGTACATACTGTGCTCATTTCCACTGATCAGTGATCAAGCAAGCAAAAAAGTTCCACTCATATCTTTTGGAGGAGCCTTATCATCTGCCAAATAGGCCTTTCTTTAACGACAGCAGAAGAGTCATAAAGAGATTTATGACTCTGAAATAGACCACAATGTGGTCCATCTGCTGTAGTAGATATAGAACCAATTAAGAGCCAGGCTTTCCCCACCCTACTTTCCATCCTTAAAAAAGTATATTAGACTAAGTTATCAAGTTCGGATTCATTTTAGAAATGATGGTTTGTTCAACCTGCTTTTATTGCTACTTAAAATCTTATGAATGAATAAATACATTTTTACAAGGTAAGTACTAATATTTTGAAGATAACTTAGCCTCTTATCATAACCCAAGTATGGGAACGATTAAAATAAGTTAATATATCACCAAGCACAGGAGGAGGCTCCAAGTCAAATTAAAGTAGATCAAGTTATTTTACACAACTTTTACTGTAACTATATTCTTTGGAAAATATTTGGCCAGGAAATAACAGACTTCCCTCCTTCCCCATTTATCCACCCGCTGAGACCCGTTAAAATCTCATGAGCTGGAAAATCTGGTTTCTAAAATAGATTTAAATTCTTCCATCGAGAATTAATAGGCAGTGTACTTTGATAAGCCTTTCAAAATGAACATTGTCAAAAAAATGTACATTGTCTATTATTCAACTGGGATTTAACATTAGTGGAAAATATGAATGTATATGTTAGATGGTATCTACATCCTATGAATCTCAGCTAAATAATTGCAAGAAAAAAGTAAATTTGGAATATTTACTTGTTTCTATCCTTTTCCACTCAGTAGTATTATTATGATATTATGATAAAGATAATAATGAAATAAAAGTTCTTGAACAATTTTTAAGTGGTAGATGCCATGTTAGGAGCATCACTTGATTATCTTATTTAATGGACAAAACATGGCTTTCACAAATTTTAAAAAGGCATAAAACAGAAAGACTTTGTTAAATGCAAACCAACTCATACTTTAAGAAGTAGGATCAGGATTTACACTCTTATTCTATCCTTTGGCATCTCTATTAGGTCAGGGTTCTACAGAAGAACAGGCTGAATTGGACGCAGGGCAGAGAAAGAGAAAAAGAGAAAAGGTTAGTTTAGGGAATTTCTATGTTGTAGCACTGACGCACAATTCCTTCATTTTCAGAAAACCCCAGTGTTGGTCTTAAGATCTTGAAATGACCCACTCACATTATGAAGAGTAATCTGATGTGCTTCAAGTCAACTGATTGTAAATGTTAACCACATGTAAACCATACCTTTATAGTAATTTTGAGCAGTGTTTGACAAAATTGGGTAGCATAATCTAACCAAGTTTAAATGTGAAATTAATGTTCAAAGAATGGCACAATAATGGCAGACTGGTCATGTTAATTGTGAAACTCAGATACCCAAAGTCTTCCTGAGGTTAAAATGAGATCTCATGACATACCATCTTTCTTTGAACAATAGTTTTAGAAATTAAGAAAGCATATCTAAAAGAGCATTGAAAAGTATAATGCACCATACTTATATAAGAAAATTGTATATTAGCTATATTAATTAAACTTACAGAGGAAAATTTCTCTGACAAATGAGGATTCTTTAAAAGTAAACTTTATACCTAATATGGGGCTTGAATTTATGACTCCAAGATAAAGAGCCATATGCTCTACCAGTTGAGCCAGCCAGGTGCCCCCAAATTAGGATATTTTAACACAGAGATAGTATCACAAGACATTGATATAAAATGTATTTATTTATTTTTAAGTTATTTTTGAGAGAGAGTATGTGTGCAAGTAGGGGAGTGGCAGAGAAAGAGAGAGGAAGAGAGAATCCCAAGCTGGCTCCATGCTGACAGCAGCAAGCCAGATGCAAGGCTCAAACTCATAAATCTAGGAGATCACAATATAAGCCAAAGTAGAATGCTAGATGCTCAATGGACTGAACCACCCAGGTGCCTCTAAAAGGAAAGAAAGGAGGAAGTAAGGGAGAAAGATTTGCTACAACTCTACTTAGAACAATGAGTCTTGTCAAACATTTTATATGTGATTCAATTTGTAACAATATTATTTGCATAAGATGTTTTGAGATTACGGATATTATATAAAATTTTATGTATATGTAATATATTTATGAAATGTAGAGATTATGAGAATACTTAGAAATCATTCATTTTATTTTACATCAGCTAATTTACTTAATTTTTATTACTTTCAGCTATATTTTTATAAATATGTCACCCTTTTAAATTACTTCTATCTAGGCTCAACTGTGTTCAAATCTTAGGTTATTTTTATAATAGAATTATGAATTGTTTTTCTGTTATTTTTTTAATATCCATTTGTTCCTTTGCACTGAAATCAATCTGTTGACTATTATAAACTTCTTATATCAAAAAGAATCTCACTATCCATGAATTTTAGGTGTGTTTATTGACTTATGGGTCCTAATAATGTAGAACAATATGGGACAAAGGTAAAAGCATATTAACTACATTAATAAGTTAGATTAATGACAAAAGCAGAGAGATTTTAGAACCTACCACTATTCTTTATACTCGTTCACAAAAGATTTGTGTATTACCTTATAATGCAATGTTTTATGAAAAGTTTGAAAGACTACTATAAAATTACTCATTACTCATTGATATTATATATATATATGTATATAGCATTAGTATGTCACTATAGAATGTGACTAGATACATGATGTCATGTATTTAATTCAATGAAAAAAATCTCAAAACAAAGGACATTTAAGTAAGGAATATTTGGGGCTCCTGGGTGACTCAGTCGGTTGAGCATCGACGTCAGCTCAGGTCATGATCTCGCAGTTCCTGAGTTTGAGCTCCGCGTCGGGCTCTGTGCTGACAGCCAGCTCAGAGCCTGGAGCCTGTTTCGGATTCTGTCTCCCTTTCTCTCTGACCTTCCCAGCTCACGCTGTCTCTCTCTCTCTTTCTCTCAGAAAGAAATAAACCAGTAAATAAATAAATAAATACATAAATAAATAAGGAATATTTTTAAAAGAGCTAAAATGTTAGCTGCCCTTAATGTGTCTGATTATCTTTTATTATGAAATTGATTTCCTATTTATATATGTGGCAACACTGTAATTTAACAATTTTAATAAATCTAATTTTGTTCTGTAGAAAATAATGTTTATATTATAATAATACCTATTTGCATTGCAATCAGCATAACATTTGTAATTTAATTTTTTAAATTTTATGCTTATTTATTTATTTTTGGGAGAGAGAGAGAGAGCAGAGAGGGGCAGAGAGAGAGAGGGAAAGAGAAATCCCAAGCAGGTTCTGTGCTGTCAGAACCAGATCCTGACATGGGCCTCAAATTCATGAACTGTGAGATCATGACTTAAGCTAAAATCAAGAGTTGGTTGCCTAACTAACTGCGCTACCAAGGCACCCAATATTTGTAATTTTTAAAAATCAGTAATGCTTACTGCTGACCAGAGTTTAATTTAAGCTTCATCTTTTTTAAGTTTGACATCTTCCCATGTACTAAGTGGCTTTTTTTTTGTCATTCATAGCTATGAATGTATACGAAAGACAATTGTCCTTTGATATGTTGTTTACTTTTTAATATTCTGCTGGATTAAGAATAATCTATTTGAAAACATTTTTGAAAAGTATAATTTAAAAAATGACATTTGGAGAATTACTGTAGTTAGGATTATTAATATATCACCATTTTTTACATACATTATATCTATTTTCTAATTGCACTATTTTACTCTCATGCAACATTTGAAAAAATCAGTTTTATTCAATGGATTCAATTGTATGAAATGAAGACTGGTTGTATCTGAAAGGTTCCTAGGCAACAGGAAACGACACGTTCATATAACAGAGATGAGAATAAGGATAAAAGACTGTGACAAGGCAGCTGGCATACTATCCTATGCTAAAACAGTCCTTGACCTCTGACCCGTTCTGTTATTGGCCAGATGGTCTGGGATTTGTATGTCAGTGTGAGATACCAGATATGGGCCAACAAGGAATATGAGGTTAGATCAATCACAAGTCTCCATATATGCCATTGACCCAAATTAGCAAAAAAAAAAAAAAAGGAAGAAAAAAAAGAGAAGCATCTTTCATCAGTAAAATAATTATCAGAATCTACCTAAAAATAATGATGATAATTGTTAAATACTTTATCTTCTGGTATATTCTTTGCTTCCACAGAATATAACATCTTTTTGTTGCAATAGATATTTTAATAATAATGGCTTAGTCTTCTCCATTTGTTATCCCTGGTCCCTCAAGGATGTGGTATTGCATTTTCTTTTTTTTTTTTTTTTTTCTTTCTGAGAGAGAGAGAGAGACAGCATGAGCAGGGGAGAGTCAGAGAGAGAGGGAGACATAGAATCTGAAACAGGCTCCAGGCTCTGAGCTAGCTGTCAGCACAGAGACTGATGCAGGGCTCGAACCCACAAACAGTGAGATCAAGACCTGAGCTGAAGTCAGACGCTCAATAGACTGAGCCACCCAGGCACCTCTGCATTTTCTTGGTTTTAATAGTAATAAATAATTACTTTTCACCTTAGAAATGACATCTACATATGGTTAAATGAACAGGTGTATCCATGAATAATTTTGTTCAATAGATGGAGGTAATTTGACCCTTACTAATATATTTGAATTTATGTTAGGAAAAGTATACAGGAAAAAAGCACAAAAGTGTTTGTAGACATGCTTTCCTATTGCAAGATGTTTAAGCTTGATTTTAACTGACACTGGTATAGTGGCACAAACCACAGTAATTCAAAAATCGGGATATTGCCACAAATGGCAGAATTTTATGCTTTTTTAGAGACTGATTGATATTTGATTGTATGTGTATACTACATTTCCTTTACATTTTTGTTTGTTAATAAACACATGAGTTGTTTCCATATGTTAGTAGTGACAATGCTACAATGAACATGGGGGTGCAGATAACCCTTCAGGATCCAAATTTGTTTTTTAGGGTATATACTCAGAAGTTCTATTTTTAATTTTTTGAGGAATCTCCTTACTGTTTCCCATGGCAGCTGCACCATTTTACATTTTATCACACTTTAATTTCTTCACAGTCTCACCATTTTTCAATTTTTTAATAATAGTCTAACATTATTTTAATATTTAACTTAATATTTTAATATTTAATAACATTCTAACAGTTATAGGTGGTATCTCATTATGATTTTGATCTGCATTTCCCTGATAATTAGTGATACTGAGCATCTGTTCATAGGCCTATTGGGCATTTGTATGTCTTCTTTGGAGAGACATTCTGTGCTATTTTTTTAATAAAATTTTACTTATTTATTTATTTGAGAGAGAGAGAGAGAGAGAGAGAGAGAATCCCAAGCAGGCTCCACACTGGCAATGTGGAGCCCGATGTGAGGCTCAAACTCACAAACTGCAAGACCATGACCTGAACTGGAGTTGGATGACTAACCAGCTGACCACCCAGGCACTCCTCCTGTGCTACTTTTTAATCAGGTTATTGGGTTTTCTTCTACTATTGAGTTGTATGAGTTCCTTAGATATTTTTGATATTATTCCGTTATCAGATATTTAGTTTACAAATGTTTTCTCCCATTCTGTGGGTTGGGTTGCCTTTTTACTCTTTTTGATTCTTCTTTCACTTTGCATAAGCCTTTTAGTTTGATATAGTTCCACTTTTCTAAGCTTTTGTTGCTTGTATTTTTGGTGTCATAGACAAGAGATCATTGTTCAAACCAACATCATGAGTTTCCCTTTGTTTCCTTAGAGAAATTTTATAGTTTCAGATCTTTCATTTAAATCTTTAATCCATTTTGAGTTGAATTTTGTTTGTTGTCTAAGACGGAGCCCCAGTTTCATTCTTTTGCATGTGGCTATCTAGTTTCCCAAACATCATTTATCAGAGAGACTGTCTTTTGTTTCATTCTTCTTTCTCAGGATTTTTTTGGCCACTCTCTTTTGCAGTTCCATAAAGATTTTATAAATGTTTTTTTCTATGTCTATGAAATAGGAGCCCATAGGATTTTGATAGAGAGTGCATTGAACCCGTAGATTGCTTTAGGTAATATAGACAATTTAACAACACTAATTCTTCCAATCTATAAGCATGGAATATATTTCTATTTATTTCTATCTTCAGTTTCTTTCATCTTTGCCTTATAGTTTTTAGTGTACAGATCTTTCACACCTTGGTCAAATTTATTAGTACTTTATTGTTTTTTATTCTACTGTAATTGAGATTGTTTTCTTAATTTTTGTGACAATCCATTGTTGGTGTACAGAAATGTATACTGTATGTATCATGCAACATCAATGCAATTATTATTCTTAATAATATTTGGTGAACTCTTGAGGGCTTTTGGTATATAATATGTTATTTGCAAATAAAATACTTTTTCTTTTCTGATTTGGATGACTTTTTTCCCCTGACGAATTTCTCTTGCTAGGACTTACAGTAAGAATAAGAGGCAAGTGGGCATCCTTGCCTAGTTCCTGATCTTGAAGGAAAAGCTTTCAGATTTCCACTGTTAGCTGTGGGCTTTTTATATATGTTCTTTACCATATTTAGGTACATTCTCTCTATACCTAGATGCTTCTAGGTTGGTGCATAAATATTTCCAAATGTTACATTTTCTTGTTAGATTGACAGCTATCACTCTTATTACAGTTTTTGTCTTAAAGTATACTTTCTCTGAAATGAATATACCTATCTCAGCTTTATTTTAGCTTCCTTTTGCGTGCAATATATTTTGCTGCCCTTCACTTTCAGTCTATGTCCTTAAAGCTGAAGTGAGTCTCTTATAGGCTATATACACTTGCATCCTGTTTTTTTAACCCATTCGGCCACTCTATATCATTCTCTTGGAGAATTAATCCATTTACATATAAATTATTGATAGGTATAGACTTAATATTGCCATTTAGTTAATTATTTTCTGGTTGTTTTATAATTCCTTAATTCCATTCTTCCTCTCTTCCATTATGATTTGAAGGGTTTCTGTAACGGTATGCTTAGAAACTTTTCTCTTTTTCTTTTGTTAATCTACTATTGGTTTTTCTATTTTAATTACCAGGATTCTTACATAAAATGTCTTAGAGTGATTACAGTCTATTTTAAGATGATAATTTTGAATACATTCTTTTTTTTTTTTTACAAATCGTTTATTGTCAAATTGGTTTCCATAAAACACCCAGAGCTCATCCCCACAAGTGCCCTCCTCCATGCTCATTTCCCCCCTTCCCCCCACATCCATCAGTCCTCAGTTTCTTTCTCAGCATTTAAGAGTCTCTCATGGTTTGCCTCTCTCCCTCTCCCCCACTATTTCCCCCCTTATTCTCCCCCTTGGCCCTCAGTTAAGTTCCTCCTAATCCTCCTATACATGCAAACATATGGTATTTGTCCTTCTCTGCCTGACTTACTTCGCTCAGCATAACACCCTCAAGGTCCATCCATGTTGCTACACATGGCCAGATTTCATTGTTTCTCATTGCCATGTAGTATTCCATGGTATAGATAAACCACATCTTCTTGATCCATTCATCTGTTGATGGACACTTAGGCTCTTTCCATGTTTTAGCTATTGTGGAGAGTGCTGCTATGAACATTGGGGTACATGTGCTCCTATGCCTCAGCATTTCTGTATCCCTTGGGTAAATTCCTAGCAGTGCTATTGCTGGGTCATAAGGGAGTTCTATTGTTAGTTTCCTGAGGAACCTCCACACTGTTTTCCAGAGGGGCTGTACCAGTTTACATTCCCACCAACAGTGTAGGAGGGTGCCCGTTTCTCCACATCCTCGCCAGCATCTAGAGTTCTCTGATTTGCTCATTTTAGCCACTCTGACTGGCGTGAGGTGGTATCTCAGTGTGGTTTTGATTTGTATTTCCCTGATGAGGAGGGATGCTGAGCATCGTTTCATGTGTCTGTTGGCCATCTGGATGTCCTCTTTGGAGAAGTGTCTGTTCATGTCTTCTGCCCATTTCTTCACTGGGTTGTTTGTTTTTCGGGCGTGTAGTTTGGTGAGTTCCTTATAGATTCTGGATATTAACCCTTTATCTGATATGTCATTTGCAACTATCTTTTCCCATTCCGTTGGTTGCCTATTAATTTTCTGGGTTGTTTCCTTGGCTGTGCAGAAGCTTTTAATCTTGATGAGGTCCCAACAGTTTATTTTTGCTCTTGATTCCCTTGCTTTTGGGGATGTGTCAAGTAAGAAGTTGCTGCGGTGGAGGTCAAGGAGGTTGTTTCCTGCTTTCTCCTCTAGGGTGTTGATAGTTTCCTGTCTCACGTTCAGGTCCTTTATCCATTTTGAGTTGATTTTTGTGCATGGTGTGAGAAAATGATCTAGTTTCATTCTTCTGCATGTTGCTGTCCAGTTCTCCCAACACCATCTGTTAAAAAGGCTGTCTTTTTTCCATTGGATATTCTTTCCTGCTTTGTCAAAGATCAGTTGGCTGTATACTTTTGGGTCCACTTCTGAGTTCTCAATTCTGTTCCATTGGTCTATGTGTCTGTTTTTGTGCCAATACCATACTGTCTTGAGGATGACAGCTTTGTAGTAGAGGCTGAAGTCTGGGATGGTGATACCTCCCGTTTTGGTTTTATTTTTCAGTATTACTTTGGCTATTCGGGGTCTTTTGTGGTTCCATACAAATTTTTGGATAGTTTGTTCTAGTTTTGAGAAGTATGCTGGTGCAATTTTGATTGGAATTGCATTGAATGTGTAGAGTGCTTTAGGTAGTAATGACATCTTAACTATATTTATTCTTCCTATCCATGAGCATGGAATGTTTTTCCATTTCTTTGTGTCTTCTTCAATTTCCTTCATAAGTTTTCTATAGTTTTCATCATACAGATCTCTTGTATCCTTGGTTAGGTTTATTCCGAGGTATTTTATGGTTTTTTGTGCAATTGTGAATGGGATCAGTTTCTTGATTTCTCTTTCTGTTGCTTCATTATTGGTGTATAAAAATGCAACCGATTTCTGTACGTTGATTTTGTACCCTGCAACTTGGCTGAATTCTTGGATCAGTTCTAGTAGGCTTCTGGTGGAGTCTGTCGGGTTTTCTATGTAGAGTATCATGTCATCTGCGAAGAGTGAAAGTTTGACTTCCTCTTTGCCAATTCTGATGCCTTTGATTTCCTTTTGTTGTCTGATGGCTGATGCTAGGACTTCCAGCACTATGTTAAACAACAGTGGTGAGAGTGGACATCCCTGTCGTGTTCCTGATCTCAGGGGGAAAGCTCTCAGTTTTTCCCCGTTGAGGATGATGTTAGCTGAAGGCTTCTCATAGATGGCTTTGATGATGTTTAAGTAGGTTCCTTCTATCCCAACTTTCTCGAGAGTCTTTATTAAGAAGGGATGCTGTATTTTGTCAAATGCTTTTTCTGCATCTATTGACAGGATCATATGGTTTTTATCTTTTCTTTTATTGATATGATGGATCACATTGATTGATTTGCGAATGTTGAACCAGCCCTGTAACCCAGGAATGAATCCCACTTGATCTTGGTGGATGATTCTTTTGATATGCTGCTGGATTCGATTTGCAAGGATCTTGTTGAGAATTTTTGCATCCGTATTCATCAAGGATATTGGCCTATAGTTCTCTTTTTTTGCTGGATCTCTGTCTGGCTTGGGAATCAGAGTGATGCTGGCTTCATAAAATGAGTCCGGGAGTTTTCCTTCGACTTCTATTTTTTGGAATAGCTTGAGAAGAATTGGGATTAATTCTGTTTTAAATGTCTGGTAGAATTCCCCAGGGAAACCATCAGGTCCAGGGCTCTTATTTGTTGGGAGATTTTTGATCACTGATTCGATTTCTTCACTCGTTATGGGTCTGTTCAGGTTTTCTATTTCTTCCCGTGTGAATTTTGGTAGTGAGTGTGTGTTTAGGAATTTGTCCATTTCTTCTAAGTTGTCCAATTTGTTGGCATATAATTTTTCATAGTATTCCCTGATAATTGCTTGTATTTCTGAGGGGTTGGTTGTAATAAGTCCATTTTCATTCATAATTTTGTCTATTTGGGTGCTCTCTCTTTTCTTTTTGATAAGCCTGGCTAGAGGTTTGTCAATTTTGTTTACTTTTTCAAAAAACCAACTCTTGGTTTCATTGATCTGTTCAATTGTTTCTTTGGTCTCTATGTTGTTTATTTCTGCTCTAATTTTTACTATTTCTCTTCTTCTACTGGGTTTAGGGCGTTCTTGTTGCTCTGCCTCTAGCTCCTTTAGGTGAGCTGTTAGATTTTGGACTTGTGCTTTTTCTAATCTCTTGAAATAGGCCTGGAGAGCAATGTACTTTCCTCTTAGGACTGCCTTGGCCGCATCCCATAGATTTTGAATTGTTGTGTTTTCATTTTCATTTGTTTCCATATATTTTTTAATTTCCTCTCTAATTGCCTGATTGGCCCATTCATTCTTTAGAAGGGTGTTCTTTAACCTCCATGTTTTTGGAGGTTTTCCAGACTTCTTCCTGTAATTGATTTCAAGTTTCAAAGCATTGTGATCTGACAGTGTGCATGGTATGATCTCTATTCTTTTATATTTATTGAGGGCTGCTTTATGTCCCAGTATGTGATCTATCTTGGAGAATGTGCCATGCGCACTTGAGAAGAAAGTAAATTCCCTGGCCTCAGGATGTAAAGTTCTAAATATATCCGTCAGATCCATCTGGTCCAATGTGTCTTTCAAGTCCATTATTTCTTTAGTGATTTTCTGTCTGGTTGACCTATCCATTGCTGTAAGCGGAGTATTAAAGTCCCCTGCTATTAGGACATTCTTATCTCTAAGCTTGTTTCTGTTTGTGATTAATTGTTTTAGATATTTAGGTGCTCTCATATTCAGTGCGTAGACATTTATGACTGTTAGTTCTTCCTGATGGATGGACCCTGTAATTATTATGTAGTGCCTTCTTCATCTCTTGTTATTGTCTTTAATTTAAAGTCCAGTTTGTCTGATATAAGTATCGCTACTCCGGCTTTCTTTTGATTTCCTGTAGCATGATATATATATCTCCATCCCTTTACTTTTAATCTGAAGCTTTCTTCCAGTCTAAAATGAGTTTCTTGTAGACAGCATATATATGGATTTTGTTTTTTTATCCATTCTGCTACCCTATGTCTTTTGATTGGAGCATTCAGCCCATTTACATTCAGTGTTGTTATTGAAATATGTGGGTTTAGAGTCTTTGTATCTTTTGTAGGGTTCATGTTTGTGGTGGTGTCTCTGGAATCTTTGTTCCTTGCAACCTTTCCTTCAGAGCGTCCCCCTCAGGATTTCTTGTAGCGCTGGCTTCGTGGTGACAAATTCTTTCAATTTCTGTTTATTTGGAAAGGTTTTTATGTCTCCTTCTATTTTGAATGACAGGCTTGCTGGATAGAGGATTCTTGGCTGCATATTTTTACTGTTCATCACATTAAAGATCTCCTGCCATTCCTTTCTGGCCTGCCAAGTTTCAGTAGATAGGTCTGTCATCACTCTGATAGGTTTCCCTTTGTATGTGAGGGCCTTTTTCTCCCTAGCTGCTTTCAAAATTCTCTCTTTGTCCTTATATTTTGCCAGTTTCACTATGATATCCCATGCAGAATATCGATTCAAGTTATGTCTGAGGGGAGTCCTCTGAGACTCTTGTATTTCAACATGTACTTCCTTCCCCAGGTTGGGGAAGTTCTCTGCTATAATTTGTTCCAGGACTCCTTCAGCACCTTTCCCTCTCTCTTCCTCTTCTGGGATTCCTATGATAGGGATATTGTTGCGTTTGACCGTATCGCTGAGCTCTCGAACTCTTCTTTCCTGTTCCTGGATCAGTTTGTCTTTTTTTTTTTTTTTTGTCAGCGTCTTGATTTTCTATAATGGTGTCTTCTAAATCACTTATTCTCCTTTCTGCCTCTTCAGTCCGTGCATTGGAGGCCTCAATTTATTATGTATCTCATTTATCGCATTTTTTAATTCTTCATGCCTATTTTTATTTTCCATTCTGTCTTAGCCATAGTTTCTTTGAAGTCCCCTATGCTTTTTTCAAGCCCACCTATTAATTTTACCATTATTATTCTAAAATCTTGTTCAGTGATGCTGCTGATATCTGTTTTGAGCAGTTCATTAGCTGTCATTTCTTCTTGGAGTTTCTTTGGAGAAGAGCTCTTTTGTTTCGTCATTTTAGTTACCTTTCTGGCTCTTGTTAGTTTTAAAGACCTGTTACGCTCTCTGCACCTATGAGCGCTGCTGTATCCAGGAAGACTGCTTAACTGTCCAGGACCTATCCTTTCAGAGAGTGTTTTTTGAATGGTATCTCTTGGTCTCTCTTGTTGGGACCTTGGTTATTTTATTTTCCTATTCGTAGTGATATTTGGGACTCTCCACCTTTTGTATTCTGGCTTGTTTCTTGAGGTATCCCTGGAAAAGAAAACAGACAGACAAACACACAGGGAGCAGGAACACACAAACGCACAGACCTATTCAACTAATATGCAAAGCGAGAGGGAAAATGAAAAAGTTAAGAGAAAAGACGGAGGAGGGAGGGCAAATAATAGGGAGTATAAAATACATAAAAGGGTCAAAAAGGGGGAAAGAAAAGGAAAAAAGAAGAAAACCGATGGACAAAGAACGGTTTAAAGCATATACCTGGATTTCCCAGCTACAGTTAAATAGCCGTGTGTATGCAGTGGTGGTTCAAGATCATAGAGAAAGAAAGAGAAGACAGGACGGGAATGAGGCAAAATTGGAAATAGAATGAACAGGCAGAAGGGATAAGAAGCTTTTTTCAAAGAGCTAAAGGGTAGAATATAGTTGGATAGGTGAGAGAAGGATGCTGGTATTATCCAGAGAGACTATATAGTCTAATTACTCCTGAGAGAAAGAGATGAAAATGTTGGTAGTTGTTGAATTTACGTCTACAGAATGGAATAGTTGTGATTGTTTAAGCAACCTGGTGACTGGAGTTGATCAGGTCAGTGTTCTGGGGAAAAAAGAAAGAAAAGAGAAAAAAAAAGGGGGATGAGGGCAGCTCTCAAGCAGGGATGGGCATGGTGTGATCCAATGCATCAGGCTGGAGTTCTCCCTTGGTGGTTGTGGGGAGGACAGTGGCGGTGCTCCAGTCCCTTCTTGAACCAAGCACTGCACCTCACTTTTTTGGGGATGTAAACTCCCCGTACTGGGGGCGCAACCAAAGTTGGTTGCACTCTTCAACTCAGGCCAGTCCCAATCTCCAAATCCCATTCCGCGCGCCCCGCTGAAATTGCCTTAGATACAACTTCCCAGGCAATCCTCTCAGGGCAATTCCAGGCCTCCTGCCTGGCTCTGAGGGTGGAGTCAGAATCGCTGCTTCCTTCTCTGGGTCGGGCTGGCGAGCATGGGTGGGGGCTTGCCTGCCGGGTGCGTGGAGCCCGCTGGAGTGAGGAAAACCAGGTCCCTCTATGTCTTGTCACCCAAAACATGAACTCGCGGGCAAATTTCCCAGTTTTTAGCTCTTTGCCTTCCCTCTAGAGTTCCAGCCAGCCAGGAGCGTGGACGCCCTGTGTCCATGCGCGGCTCTTCCAGGGGCCCAAGCCCGCTGGGAGGACAATGGCGGCAGGCGCGCTGCTACTCTAGAAGTGCAGCCAGCCAGGAGCCAGCACAAAGAAGCAGTCTGTGCGCCCAGCCCCCCCGGGACCAGTTGACGCGAGGCGATTTGACAAGCACGGTCTTTTTATGCCCCGGGTGGAGGTTTTTCCCCGAGTGGAGGTTTTTCTGTTTCTGACTCTCTCTTTTTCCCCTCTCACTCCCCGCAGAGGGGGATCGCCTCCGACCCTGGAGTCTCCGATCCCGGCCCGATTTTATCTTCCCCGGTTCACACTCACGTTAGAAGGCTCTCTCAGTGGATTCTGCGTCTTTTTTCTCCCAATCTCTCAGGTTTTGTAAGGTTTCCAATGGCTTCAGATCTTTTCTGTGTGATGTATGGGCGCGAGTGCATGTACGGAGCTCCTTACTTCTCCGCCAACTTGCCCCTCCCCCCGATAATTTTGAATACATTCTAAAGCCCTACATTTTTATTCTACCCTGCCATATTTTATATTTTAGGAAAGTTTTCACCCATTATTATTTCAAATAAGCTTTCTACCCCTTTCTCTTTCTCTTTCTCTTCTCTTTCTCTTACCTCTTCTCATTCACTATGTGAATACTGGTTAATCCATCTCAAGCTATCTTCACTCTTTTTCATTCTTTTCTTTTTGTTCTTCTGATTGGATGATTTTGCCTACGCTCTCTAAGTTTGCTGATCCTTTCTTCTGCTTTATCTAGTCTGCTACTCAATCCCTCTACTGAATTTCTCAGTGCAGTTATTGTGATTTTCAGCTCTGTGATTTCCATTTGGTATTTTCTTGTATTTTCTATCTTTGTTGAAATTCTCACTTTGTTTATTCATGTTCTCCAAACCTCAGTGAACATCTTTATGATCATTATTTTGAACTCTTTAACAGGCAAATCACTTAGTTCTGTTTTATTAATGCAATTGTTTAAGTATTTTTTAAATTTCTTATTCTTTCATTCAGAATATGTTCCTCTGTTTCTTCATTTTCCTTGATTTTCTTGATTTCTTTCAGAAGGAGCAATGATTATATGTAGCTATTGATTCAGTGTGTCTATGTGAGAAGGTGCGTTCAGGAGGTTCCTATGTTGCCATCTTGGACCAGAACTCTTTATTATTTTAATTTTAAATTTAATTTTAATTGTATTTTACATAAAGAGAGAGAGAGAAAGAGAGAGTGAGCAGGGGAAAAGTAGAGGGAAAGAAAGAGAGAAAGATAGAAAGAGAGAGAGAGAATCCCATGCAAGCTCTACTTCTAGTGCATAGCCCAATGTGGGGCTCAATCACACAGCCCTAAGATCATGACTCAGCCAAAACCAAGAGTCATATGCTCAACTAGCTGAGCCACCTGAGCACTCCTATACTTTTATTTATTATTACTACTTCTCTTATAATATTATGGGAAAAGCTGTCACTTCTGGCCAAGAAGAAATAACAGGATCTGAATTTATCCTCCTGGATGAAATATTTTTTAAGAACAGAGTAAATATGTGAAGCAATGTTTTTCAAGTTATTGAACATTGTGATATAAAGAATAGTGTTCTCTGACAGATGGGAATCTAATGTGGTAAGATGTGTTTATTACCTTATGAGAGTTTTCAGGTCACTGAGAATACAGGGAGAAACTGGGAAGAACTTGGAGATTGTTGAGTTAAGAGTATGGAGCTGGAAGACCATCAAATCTGAAGTGGCTAAGTTTTGCAGGGCAGTGTACCAGTCTAGACAGAGATGCACAAACAGAAAGCTGTGAAAATATGTAGAGGATCCTAATCAAATCTTCAACTGAATACTGATAAACCCTTGCCTATGAGGAAACTTCTAAGGGCTAATAGGGAAAGGTGGGTCTAAGACCTAAATGAATAAAAAGAAAATTCTCCAAAGTTTCTATCTGTTCATCAAGCCATAGTAGAAAACATAGTAATTCATGGGACACAGAGTAGTTTACCCAGAAATATGTTGTCTCAAGAGTGAGGCACGGTTAGCTCTAAAATAAGTGCTTCTCTAGTCTCTTTAAACAAAGCTTGAAGGAAGATCAGAATTATCAAGCTGTTATCAATTAACTTCATCCTAGAACAAATCTCAACAATATGAAAAGTACCACCACCAACATATTCATATTGAATGACAACTGGTAAAAAAACAATTACCTGTAATGCAAAGTAGCATAAAATGAGATCCATTATGAGGAGAAAAGTCAATCAGTGGAAAGTGACTCCAAAATAATATATATGATAGTATTAGGGAAAAAGTGCCATTCAATTAGCTATTACAGCTCTATTCCTTATATTCAACAAGGTAAAGGAAAGACTACACATATTACATTAAAAAATTAAATATTAATGGGACACATGAAACTTCTAGACATAAAAATTCGTGATTGTGATGAAAGACAGACTATGGGGAAACAAGTAAGGATTAAAAAATAAAAGGAAAATTAATGAAGTTGAAGGCATAGCAGTAGAAAGTATGTAAAATAAAGCAGAGGACTAGAAAAGACTGTAAAGAGAAAGAAGAGAGCATCAGTTAACTGTAAGACAACTTTAAAGATCCTAGCATGAATATAATGTGAGCCCAAAAGGGGGACAAGGGCAGGAAATATTTGGGGAAATATGGTTAAAATTTTCCCAAAATTCATGAAAACTACACACCCACAGCTCTAAGGTCAAACAATACCACGGAATAAAAAGATGAAACATGAAGACACCTGAAAAAAGACAGACTATTATAAAATTTCTTAAAACTAGAGAAAAAGAACTGTAGAATGGATTGGGCTTTTTAAATTTCCTTTTTATGCTTTTACCTTCTGTCATGAGATATTTACATAACGAAAAAATGATCTTTTAATGAGGTTAAATATCATTGGCCTCACAATAATTTATGATTATCTCTCTTCTGAGCACTTTTTATATGCTTAGAACTAATTAACACCTCCCTTTCAGGGAGGTACACAGTAAAATAAGCTATAATAAACTGTAATTGGCCATAAGTGCCAAGTGTCAGCTCACTGTGGGAGTTCATGGTTTGAGAGGCATGGTTTGAGTTCAGGCTCATGAAAGTTGATGTGCTAGCCACTTGTGCTATTGTTAATGTGTACAAAATCACCAAGCTGTCAGTTGCCATAATAAGTGGGAGAAAGGTAGGACACTTTAAGTTGGGTATGCAAATTATGTATGCAAAATAGAGGCTGAGTCATTCTGCCTAAAGAGAGTACACATAGGAGACTAAAACCTTTTACTATGGTTTTCCAAGAAAGGTTTGATGAGCATACAGCTAACTCAACATACGTTTGGACTTTATCACCCACATCATGAAGATGATGTCTATATCCAAATGAAAATCCTAAGACAATATTTTGTTGAAGAAGCTCCAGCATTTTCTTCAAATTTAGTTGTTATATAAGGTAACTGTACCTGAAGATGATATAAGAATGTTAACGAATCACTCTTTGATGTATGATTTTTCATTTAGATTGAATGTATATTCTTCTAAATTAAGTTCACTCATTTCTAATCTCAAGAAATCTTTGGAGCATACAAAAAGTAAAGCAGCTCCTAGGAAAAGGCATATAGATATTAATTATATTAAACTTGCAGTCAAACAAAATGCTTTTATTTTTCAGACAGAACTATAGGAAAGGATTGAACATTAAAAAGTATTTGACAATGATAAAATAAAGACTTTAACTATAACAAATAAAATGGTTTATAAATTTATTGGAAAAATATAAAATCCAAAATTATTTTGAATGTATAAGACCATAATAGAAACACAGTTATAGTCTTATGATCAAAGCTATTTTGAACAGTTGATCATTTGTATAAATTCTAGTCTTGTTTTTTGTAATGTCTGTGACATTATTCATATTAAATATAATAGACATGTACCAAATATAATTCTTCAAACATCCTATACTAATTGTGCTCCTATGATGATCATGTATTTTTAGTTTACTGGCCATTTTTTACCCTCATCATGAACTTTTGCAGTAGCTTCCTGGAAGTTCAAATAAAATTCAGTTGCATATCTAACTTAAAATATTTTAAATGTAATAGCATATAATAAATCATTTTACTCAGATTTGTTGTATCTATGTTTCTGTTTCTATGTTAATGTATATGAAAGAGTGACTATCATGGGGTCATAATTATGGAAAATTTAATTTTGAAAGTTTTGTTTGTTTTCTATCTGACCTGGGCTCCAGAACAATCATTATAAAAATCACTTGTTATATGCTATTATAGAGGAATTTGGGTATCCTCTATTTCATAGATCATGACATTATTTTCCTTGATACTTATATTAAGACTAAGTTTGAAGTCCTGATTTCCTATGAGATATTTTTTCCTATTCAGAGCTTTGACTATGACAATCTTATAGATCTCCTATTGGAGATTATAGGCCAAGTTTTTCAGACTTCCTTTCACTAAGGATTCTGAATTTATTGGTCTCAGCACATGTGAGCTTGAAATATGTTATCTTTCCCCACATGGACACTAAAACTCAAACTTTTAGCTCTTAATACTTGTTTTCAGACTTGTATTTTCTTTGAAATAACATTTATTCTCATAACACTGTGGTTATAAAGGAGAAATATAGAGAAAACAGTAATTTATAGGAAAACTGGCTTTCTTCATTTCAAAATTAAGCTTAATTTGTTTTCAACATTTGCTTTCCAAATTTCACATCTCCCTTTTGCTATGTTATTTTTCTGTTTTTGTTAGATTTTAATAAAAAAATTCTATTCTAACTCTGTCCAAGTGGAAAATTTGATTAATTTAAAAATTGTGCAAAAACAATGCAATTAGAGACCTAGACAGTTTCTAAATAGATTTCAGTTCCCTCCCACACAACAGGACATAAACCAGAAAATCATTTTGACTTTGATTTATAGTTTAATCTTTCATCTAAGAATATTAAAATTTCATTGTTTCCAGAAATCCACTGTGGAAAGGCGAGGCACAAAATGTGATTATATGTTATATGGGCATCAATTTACACTTACGACACTAAGCCAATTATGTGTATATTATCAACTCATCACGTACGTCAGGCTGAAGAATTCTTTGTGCTATGGGAAGGCTTTTCTCAGGTCCCTGACCTTTCTTTCAGCATTTTCTCAATTCTAAGACAATACCAATATGTTAGATATATAAATATGTGAAAAAAGAAAAGATCGTTCGGAGTTAAGCTAAAGCATGCTAACAGGGCAAGTTACCTGTTGTGGACTAAATGTTTGTGTCTCCCCAAAGGTCATGTCAAAAACCTACTGACCACTGTGATGATATTAAGATGTGAGGTTTTAAGGGGCTAATTAGGATTAGATGAGATTATGAGAGTAGAGCCTTAGTGAATGAGATTAGTGCCCTTATAAAAGTTATGAGAAAGCTTGCTTCTTGTCTCTTTCTAAGAAAGTTGTCTTGTCTATTTCTGAGAAGTTGGCAGTATTCCATCCAGAAGATGGGCATGTTACATATGGTTGTGTGTGTGTGTGTACACATATATATAAGAGAGAGAAATAAAAAACACTTTAAATTTTATATTACTGAGTATGTAATTATATAGATGTTCATAAGTGTGTATGTGTATGAGTATATTCTAGAAAGAATGTTAAAATAGTTACTATATTAGCTTATTTATGGTCTAATAATAATGATTATGGCAATTATTTGACTATTTTCATGTATTGAGCACTTGCTTGCAATTTCTCTAAACATTCTGAGTGTTGCATAATTTAATCTTAAAACCAACCTCAGACTCAACATTGCCCACCTGACCTAATATAACTTGATCACTGAGTTTGTCTTTTAATTCATGCAACATGCCAATTTTCTGGGAAGCTGATGAAGCATAAGCTATGGGTTTCCTCATCTGTACAAGTTCCTGCCAGCATTGTGTGGGTCTCCGGCAACGCATTTTAACATTTTCATGGCTTTTAAAAAATAAATTGCAAAAGAGTGATATTTTAAGAGTAGAAAGTTAGGACTACCATCTTTTCTTCTCTAACTTTCACTCCAAACAGTTTTCCCTGCTAGTCATGTTGGAGCGGTCATAGGAATTTGGGGGATTTTTGGAATATTTGACTCAACAATTTTCTTGATAGAATCTGATAGTTCCAATAACATGGCATGCTACATTGCTAATATGATGAAAGTGATTGAGAAACAAGTGTACAAGTGATAAAACTCCAATAACTATCAATAAGTCAAGGTATATAGTATAAGAGGAATTTGATTACACAATTTAGTGTAAATGTGGTCAAGATTTTAAAGGCTCTTGATTATAATATAAATTTTTATATGTTTCATAATTATCATTTATACCAAAAATTGAATGTGAATGGAAGGAATTATCCAAATGGAAACTAAAAGCATAAACAGGCCAAAAAAGTTATCAAAATATCAACTTCAAAATATCAACAATGTCTCTTTTGATAAAGCAATGGAACTAAAAACGTCTCATGTTCAAATTATAAAGGTAAAGGAAAACATCATGATAGCCAAGAAACTACAGATAATGAAATGATAATGAACAAGCAGAAAAGCAAGTGATCAGGATGCACCCAAGCCAGAAAATTATAAGCTTTTGATTAAAGACGAAAATTAGTATAAAGACAGATACTAACTGGCTGATCAAGAGTACATGTAAAGGTCAGGATCAACTTAATTCTATGTATCTTTTGAGGAGGGTAATAATTTTTTTATCATGACCATTTAAAAAAGTAATGATTTCATGGAAAGCCAGTAGTTTTAAAATATTATCCCACTTATATTTACAGAGAACCAAACCAAACAGCTATATTTACATACATGATTTTTAATAAGAATAGCCAAATATATCAGCTCTTCACTAGCATTTTTTCCCCTAAAACCAAGGTTTGAATATATTGTTTGCATGGTAATTTTTTTCAACAAGAAAGGTATTACTTATGTTTGGTGGACTTATGGACTGGATAAATATATTAAAAAAAACTCTAAAATATCTTGAGGAGGACACAGGGCACAAAGCTTTGTTTATTTGTGTTATGTGGAAAAAAAATTTGTGGTATTATGAGTTTTTAAAATCTAGAATATTCTTCATTCTAATTAAATATTCACTTTCTTTGTAAATGTGTTTATTTATTTAGTTTATTTATTTTGTTAGTGAGTTAGTCATTCTAACTCACATTCTAGAGAGTGTGAGCAGAGGAGAGAAGCTGAGGGAGAGAGAGAGAGAATCCCAAGCAGGACCCACACTTAGTGCAGAGCCTGTTGCAGGGCTCAATCCCATGACCCAAAGATCATGACCTGAGCCAAAATCCAGAGTTGAATGCTCAACTGAATGAGCCACCCTGATGCCCAATATTTACTTTCTTAAGTAATTGTTTTTATAATTTTTTTGGAAATTCTTAAGGGAACTTCCCCAAATTATTTAAATTTCAGGCATCATTAAACAAGGGTCTGCCCTTTCTCAGCTCTAAACATGCTTATCATCCTTGATCACTCTGGTCAACTGCTAGTTTTCTTGCTTTTTCTCATACACAGTAAGCATAGTTCCACCCCAGGGAATTTACACTTGCTGGTTCCCTTTTTCTTCCACTAAACTAATTTTCTAATGGCTGCACATACAGCTCAGTGTCCACTCTGTTGAGAGAGGTGCTCCAGCATTATTTCCTCAGAGAGGCTTTCTCTGATTGTCCAATCAAAAGGTAGCTTCCATAACTTTCTTTTTCTTTTCTCTGCATTTCTTTTCTTCATAATATTATTATTACATACAGCACCATAAACGGTTAATTTACTTTTTAGGACTAATAGAAATTATTTATTATAAATATAATATGAGTAAAATTTTAAATTTTAAATTTTAAATTAATAAAACATAAAACATAAAATAGAAATTCTATACATTTTTGTGTATTTCATTCACTCTATGAGCATATAACAGTGCTTGGCACATAGTCACTACTCAGTAAATATTTATTAAGCAATTAATAACATTAAACAAATGATTGAACACATTATTACACTGTTGTAAAAATAGAAACTAAAGATGACAGAGACCTATAATTTTTTCAAATCTGTTATTCTTATTTCCCTCTGCTTTGTTTATTTTTTTATTATTAAAGTGTAGTTGACATTAAAAATTATATAGTTTCAGGTGTACAACATACTGATTCAGCAATTCTGTACATTACCCAGTGTTCATTACTTGTCACCATACAAGGTAATTACACTTATTATTGACTATATTCCCTATGCTGGCCTTTTCATCTCCATGGATTATTTATTTTATAACTCAAAGTTTCTACCTCTTAATTCTCTTTATCTATTTTTCCCATCTCCCCACCCATCACCCCTCTGGCAAACAGCAGTTTGTTCTCTGTATTTATGAGTCTGTTTCTTTTTTTTGTTGTTTGCTGTTCATTTGTTTTATTTTTTAGATTGCACATGTATGTGGAAAAATATAGAATTGTCTTTCTCCATCTGACTTATTTCACTTAGCATAATAACCTCTAGATCTTCCATGATGTCACAAGTAGCAAGAACTCATTCTTTTTTAAAGGTGAGTAATATTCCATTATATATATATATATATATATATATATATATATATATATATATATATATCACATCTCCTTTATCCGTTCATCTATTGATGGGCATTTGGCTACTTCCATATCTTGGCTATTATAAATAATGCTACAATAAAAATAAGTGCATTGTATCTTTCAAAGTAGTATTTTTATTTCCCTTAGGTAAATTCCCAGTAGTAGAATGACTGGATCATATGGTATTTCTATTTTTAATTTTTTGAGGAATCTATATACTGTATTCCATAGTGGTTACACCAATTAACCAATTACATGCAGAACAACAGTGTATGAAGGTTTTGTTCTTCCACATCTCACCAAATTTTTGCTTTTTGGTGTGTGTTTTTGTTTCTTTTGCACAGTTTATAATATCAAAAGCTGTTAAGTGTTAGAGTTAAAATTCACAAGAAGATTATTTTTTGGACTCCTAAAATCAGTTTGTAGCCACAAAGTACCTTTTTACCTTAAAAAATGCTTTAAAAATAGGTTCAACTTTGAGAAGTAAAATACAGTGTTCTTAAATTTTTCAGGCTTGACATTTAATATTCAAGATTTAAAAGTGCAATAAAATATTAAAAGATATAAAACTAATTTAAAATAAAACTTAATTTAGGCTTGCAAGGTAAAGTCTGATATCACAGTGCAGTGGTGGCTATTTATTGCTAAAGCAACCTGTGGCAAAGCTACTTTATAATGACATCTTAATTTTAAAAAGCAACTATTAAAAAAACAATAAATATAATGTCATAATACATAATCCATCAAAGAGGAAATACACTGAGCAAATGAACATATGAGAAACTTTTAATCATTTTATTAATTAAGTAAATGTAAGATTGCAATGCTAAATACAGTGTTTAACCCCTTAAATTAGCAATTTATTATCTAAAACATAAAAATCACATTTTCATGAACTGCTGGTGTCCATGTAATAGAATTGACAATATGAACTATCTTTGACCTAGTTAATCTGATCCATGAGAAAAATCATGAAAAATAATTATCAAACATGTCCATGCAGAAATGCACATGTTGGTAAATAGTATATTAGTAAATACCTAAGAAAAAAATAAAATTTTGAATCATGTAAGAAAATTGATGAAGTTGTCAGATAGCTGGATGAGGGTTCCAAAGACATAAGACTGCAAAATGTGTTTTAAATATATCATAGTGCTTGCAGGTAATTGAAAGAAAGCATCAGCAAATGCTTTCTGAAAGAACCCAGGTTCAACCTGGACTTCAAAGGGTCCTTTGAAGTTCCTGCAAATAATGAGATTACAATATTAAATTTAAAACAAAAACAAAAACAAAAGCAAAACAAAAAATAAAAAAGCACCTCACACATAAATAAGGCACTGTCTGTGACAATCAACAGAACACATCAGGAAAAGACTTTAGATCTTGAAATAATCTGACACAAAATATTGAATAAATATATTGTCATGTTTAAAAAAAGAAAAGGGAGAAGTGCCTGAGTGGCTCAGTTGGGTAAGCATCTGGCTTCGGCTCAGGTCATGATTCGCCTCAGCTCAGATCATGATCTCGTGGACCACGGGTTCCAGCCCCCACATCAGGCTCTGTGCTGACAGCTCAGAGCCTGGAGCCTGCTTCATATTCTATGTCTCCCTCTCTGCCCCTCCTCCACTTGCACTCTGTCTCTCTCTCAAAAATAAATAAATGTTGAAAAATTTAAAAAAATAAATAAATAACAAAAAATAAAAAAAAGAGAGAAGTGAGTTTGCAAACAGGAGGTACTAAACTACCAAATAATTTTGGAAATAAAAAGCCTGGAAATTGTATATATTTTTTACACAAACACTAAATGAAATTAGCAACACACATTTTAAAAAGGAATCTATATACATGATGTTATTTATAATAATATCAAAATTATTAAATATCTAGGTGTATTATGATAAATGTATAATACCTCTATATAGAAAACTCAATATTATTGAATAATATTAGAGAAGAAATATAAATGGAAGTATATGTCATTTCCCTACATTTTAGGACTCACTTTTTAAAGTGTTATTTCTCTGCAAATTAACTTACTGATTCACTAAAGTCAACAGGTAGCTTAACAAGTTAAACCTGAAATGTATAGGGAACTACAAAGAATCAATGATAGTCACAATGCTCTTGAAAAGTAAATTAAGTTGGAATTATTTTACAGTTATCAAGAGTACAGATATGTAGTATGTAAATTGTGATTAGAGGGCTAAAGGAAGAAAGTACAGACCAGTGGATGAAGTGGAGTATACAAAAACAGAACCACACATATTTAATCTCTAGATTTAAAGAAAATATATCATTGCAAACTAGAGGAAAAATGATCTACTCAAAACATGATGAGAGGTTTGTTGTATACTCATGTTTTATAATATTCCAGGTTGATTATAGATATAAATATTAGAGATAAAACCAATAAGCCTTCTAGAGTTAAAATTAAGAACTCTTGCTTATAAGGTATCGATAACAGTGTGAAAAAGCAAACCAAAGAATGGGAGAAGATATTTGTAATATTATAAATGATGAAGGGCTTCAACAAAACAAAACAAAAGGACACATAATGCAATGGAAAAATGTCAAGAACTAAACACACCTTTTGCAGAGGATGTCCAAATGACTGGTAAACATACAAAAATGTGACTTAGTGTCATCATCAGGGAAATGCAAACTAAAACCACAGGGGACACAATTACAAATGAGACTAGATGACAAATATTCAAAAGGCTGACTGACAATGCAAGTTTTCTCAAGTATCTGAAAGAGAAAAGAATTTTCAATAACTGCTAGCAAAGGGTATAAATAGGTACAGTTGTTACCAGTGGGAGAGTCTGCATTACCAGAATGGAGGTCTCAGTCCTTGGATTCCCCAGAAGATTTACAAGATTTCCATGGGGATCCATGCTGGAATAAAGACAGTCAGAAGGAAAGAAGCAAGCATAAAGCAGTTGTTAAAGCAAAAGTACACTCTCAAGGTGGGAGGGTGGGTAGTTTCCCAGAGGTGGAACTGGCCCTAGGTTGTTTTGGAATTGGATATTATTGGGTCTCTCTGTGATGAGAAGAGCTGGGAAGTACAGTGGGGTGGTCTCTAATGGAAGTTGATTCCAATCACTTGGGGGAACTCCTCCCACAAACCTGTAAGGTTTGTACTAGAACCATCATGGCAGCCTTTCTCCCAGTGGGGGGAGGGGGCTATAGCTGCAATGCAAATGTATTATAATGAGTATAGGGTTTTCCCTTGGGCAGAGGTGAAAGAGGAGAACACTTGTGTTCCACAGTTATGGCTCTTGATCTGTCAGCCCCAAGATCTTGAAAGACTTAAGGTTGGGATGTTGTGTCCAGGGGCTTTTAATATGTAGCTTATTTATCACTGTCCTTGCATCCAGCTCATGTCTCTATAACTCCCCTTCAAGGACTTGAGACTCTGACTCCAGCATTCTTTCCACTGCTCAAGTCTAACATCTACCTAACACAATGACTTCAGAAAATTATTTGTCAATATCTACTTTTTGACCCAGCAAATTTTTGCTCTAAGATCTTTGCTCAAAAGAAATGTCTATCCCTTGGAGCAAAAGATAGGTACCATGCTTATCTATAATACAGAAATTCTGAAAATAAATCTCATTAACAGTAAAATGTGTTGTTGGACAGATAAATGATGGTGTACTCACACAAGGGAAATAATATATAGCACTAAAAATAATAAACTACAGGTACAAGCTAAAATGTGGATAAATCTCATAAATATTTTAAGTGAAAAAAGTCTGTTACAAAAATAATAGTTTTTATTTCTGTAAAATGTAAGATTTAATTTTTTATACAATTTTAAAACAGTCATTTTGAAATAGTCATTAAAGATGGGGAGGAAGAGGGTGAGTATATGGGAAGGGGAAGGAAAAGGACTTCTCAGTGAGGCAAGGTTAAGTATTTTAGCCTAGTTGTTAGTTGTATCTTTTTATTCACTTTGTAATAATTTATTGAGCTGCATGCTTAGGATTTTTTCTTTTTCTAATGTAAGTTATATTTTAGTTAATTGGCAGCTGTAACAACAAAGGCAGAAAACAAAAGTAACTGGAAATTATGTTTCAATAAATTATCCAGAATGCAGCATATAACAGTAAGTGTGTAAAAATTATTTAAAAAACAATAATTGACTAAGATCCCAGATTAATAATGCATTTATAGGTAAAAATAAGATTAAATTGGAGTGTCTGGATGGCTCGGTTGGTTGAGCATCTGACTCTTCATTTCGGTTCTGGTCATGATCTCAAGGTTTGTGGAATCAAGCCTCATTTGTCTCCACACTGACAGCTCAGAGTCTGCTTGAGTTTCTCTCTCTCTCTCTCTCTGCCCCTCCCCCACTCAAACTTTTTCTGTTTCTCAAAAAAAAAAAAAAAAAAAGATTAAATGTAGATAAAGTATCCAGATCTCAATTCCAATTTGTGGACAGAACCAACAAACAATGGTCCAGATACCAGCTGAGTGGCCTAGAATTCAAGTCATTCCTGACTCTATCTGATCCAGAAATAGCATCAGATTCCAGAGGTTAAGGGCTCAGTCCTACAAGGCTGTCCTCACTAAATCCCCTTGCCGCAGTCACGAGCCCAATCTATAAATTGGAAGTTCTAACAATTCCCTCCTTGGACTTCAGAAGCTAGTCAGTCACAAGTCTAGGTTGTTCCCTGTACTTCTGACTGGCTATGAATCAGCGGTTTCCACAGCCCTCTCTTCTAGATTGATGAGTTTGTTAAGGCAGCTCACAGAACTCAGAAAAACATTTTACTTACTAGGTTAGTGGTTTATTTATTTCTTTATTTATTTAATGTTTTATTTATTTCTAGGAGAGAGAGAGAGCACGCGTGAGCAGGGGAGGGTCAGAGAGAGAGGGAGTCACAGACTGAAACAGGCTCCAGGCTCTGAGCTGGCAGTCAGCACAGAGCCCGACGCGGGGCTCGAACCCACGAACCGCGAGATCATGACCTAAGCGAAAGTCGGACGCTTAACCGACTAAGCCACCCAGGCGCCCCGGTTGGTGGTTTATTAAAAAGGGTATAACTCAGGAGCAGCCAGATGGAAGAGATGCACAAAGGCAAGGCATGAGAGCAAGATGTAGAGCTTTCATGGCTTCTCCCAGGCGTGTCACTCTCTCCCAGACACATCACTCTCCTGGGACGTTCATGTGTTCACAACCCAGACGCTCTCTGAAACCCTTCTTTTAGGTTTTTATGGAAACTTCCTTACACAGTCACGATGGATTAAACCATTGGCCATTGGCACTTGATTCAACCTTCAAACTCTCCCCTCCTCAGAGCTCAGAGGGGTGGTACTGAAGGTTCTAACCCTCTGATCAAATGGTTGTTTCTCCTGGTAACCAGTCCTCCATCTTAGGTGAGGTCAGAGGTCACCTCATTAACATAAAAAAAGACACTTTTGCTGGGCTCCTCACTTAGCAAATTCCTGAGGTTTTGGGAGTTCTGTGCCAGAAGAGATGAAGACCTAGTATATATTTCTTATTATGGATTAAAACATCACAGTAGATATGTTATAACATCTGCATTAATCAGGACGGGCAATTACTTTTAATGGGCTTCAGATCATTGTTGGTTAGAAAGAGGAAGAAACTATTTACATTTGGGCTTGGGCAGATTAATGCCTTACTTTTGGTTCACTGGAGTCATCTAAGGGAATCTCAAGAAAAGATCTCAAAGGCACATGCTTTCTAATAGCAATATCCTCTATGGAAACCTTTAGGGGAAGAGGGGAACACCTCAGTAAAAGGGATGAATCCAAGAATGGCGTTTCTCTTCAGCAAAGTCTCACAGATGGAAACTTCAGCCTTTATTACAGGCAGTGTAGCACAGAACAAGAACTCAAAGTTGTCCTGACCCGAGACAAAGGGACTGGAGTCTTCATACCCGCCCATTTTGTCAGGAACTGGTCTAGGAGTGCCCAGGTGGTTGCCCAGGTGGTGCCTAGGTCCTTTTGTGTCTTTCAAAGGTGGAAAGCAGTTTCTGGACTGAGGACAGTGCTCCAACAAAGAGCTGCAATTGCTCCCAATGGAAATGAAAGACAGCAGGGATGGGGAGGATTGTGACACAAGAACAGCTTCAGTGAGAGGATTTGGGCAGAACACTGATTTATTACAGTCCACTCTCATCTCACCTTCCATTTGCTCCAACCTGTCACAAATTTTTCCAGAGGGTTCTTCAAAATACATCTTTTAAAATGTCAAAAGGACTTTGGAGAGAAAAGCTGTATTACAATCTGCTGTAGTAGTCCTCAAGGCTAAAACTGATATTCAATACCTCCCTCCTCTACCACTTTTCCAAGATTACTTCCCACCTTCACTAATACCTCTACTTTGTACATCACTCACTCCTTGCTTTCACTAGTACCAAGTGCTTTGCCTGGGGACAGACTCATAGGATCACGTGCCCTTCTCAGACTGTGGTTGCTATAATTTCCCACTCACAGCTGAGAACAGCCATGGGAATCGCTGAGAGATGTCCCAGTGATTCCCGTTTTTTCATTCTTTAAGTTTTTAAATTTAGTTTTGAGAGACGACATGTATTTCCATGGCATTATATTCCTGACAATTACTCATATTGACACATAGAGATATCATTAAATAATTTCATTGCATTATAATGTTCTACTCTATACATACAATTAATTTATTATATGTAAGAACTTTATACCAATTACTATATCATTCTTAGATATTAAATAGGTCAATGTATATTTGATTATTTTAAATAAATACCCATTTGATGAATGGAGTGAATGGTTTTCTGAAGACCACAGAGCTGTGTAATGACCCTGAAAAGAAAGAATAATCAGGATTGAAGTACAAATACAGTGCACTTTATTGCAAACTGCTTCTCATATGCTATCCACTACGTGTATTGAACCACACAACCATTCCCACAACATATTGGGTCATTTTTCTGGGCCTCTGCATGTTCTGTTGCCTATGCTGTGCAACCCATTGCCCCAGGCTTCTTCATATGAAGATCTCCCAGTTACCTTTCATTTTATGCACAAAATTTTAATTTAATGTTTATATTTATTTTTGAGAGACAGAAAGAGACAGCACAAATGGAGGGGGAGGTAGACAGAGACATAGAATCGGAAGCAGGTTCCCAGGCCCTGAGCTGTCAGCACAGAGCCCGACGTGGGGCTCGAACCCACAAACCATGAGATCATGAACTGAGCCAAACAGGTGCCCCCACAAAGTTTTAATTTAAGCCTTCTTTTTTTATATTTATTTATTTATTTCGAGAGGGAGTGTGGGTGCACATGCAAGTGGCAGAAGGGCAGAGAGAGAGGGAAAGAGAGAATCCCAAACAGGCTTCACGCTGTCCTCACAGCAAATACAGGGCTTGATTTCACAAACCATGAGATTGTGACCTGAGCTAAAATCAGGTCAGATGCCTACCTGATTGAGCCACCCAGGCACCCTTAATTTAATTTTTCAATAATTGTACTCGTTTTCTAAGCTTTAACATAGCTTACTTTGGAGCTGCACATGTCTTTTATGATAGTAATAATGTATTTTGGTAACATTTATATTCCTAGAGCATCTTAAACATTTCCAATAACAAAATAGTTGTTAAAAAAAATCTTAGAATGCTGTGTAAGCTTTCTTGTGATAAACACCAGGGTTCTCATTTGATCCCAAAATGTCTAATTACCTAAATTAGTATGCTTAGGATATAATATTCATTTATTTTTTTTTCCAAATTTACTATACACGTATCATTATTTTGACTGGAAAGAATGTAAAGATTTTTAATATATATATAATATAGTTTCAATTGCCCTTGCTGTGTCTTAGATTGGGGTTATTTCTTCCATTCCCAGAATTTTTTGATGAATGTTCTACTTGTTAATATTTAAATTGTTTTTTCTGCTGCAGGGAGGTAACATTCTTAGAAATAATGAAGAGTAATAACACAAAGATAAAAAGTTTATCTCAACTCTCTAACCTTTTCCTCTCTGTAATGATATCTACCCCTTCTCTTGATAATTTCCCTGAAGATATTTTTATGCTGGTAAAGGATAACTTTTAAGATCCTCCTTAGGAAAAACTTTCTCAAAATTGTTTCCCTTTCAAGTTTGCTAAGTACTCCATAATTGGCTGGTTGCTTTGACTTTGGCATTTTGATCCACACTCACACAAAACTTGGAAAGCAATAATAATGTTTCCATTCAGCCTGACAGTTTCATATATAGACATTCTTTTTTCTTTGTTTCCTTGGCTAACACTGCTGTGGCCAATCATTTCATCTCAGTTATCTTTCTTCTAGTTTCTATTTCTTTGTGATTTAATCTGTGATGAGGTTTGTCACTTTCCAGTCTTCAAAATCATGGTGACATTTCTTCCATCACCACATTCTCATTTTATTTATTCTTTATAGTACTATAACAAAAAATCACATATTTACATGTTCTTTTTTAAGTAATAGCTTGTAAAAGGTGACAGAAAAGCTCATCTCCAAAGCATCATTTAGAAAGAATTCTGCAGTTCATCCATCACTTCTTCACTGGTTACGTTCCCTGGTTGGTCTTAAGATGTTATAGCATTACTTCTTCTTTGTCCTAGACAGTTGTATTATTGATTCAGAGAAGGAGAGATTATATTCCCCACTAGGAATCAAGAAGTACGTGACCCCTACGAAACAGAGCTGACCTCTCTCGACTAGAAATGTTTTCTCTAAGAATTGCCTGAGTAGCACTGTGGCTTGTTAAGCTGACTGCCATCCCTGAAATGCCTGTTCACAGAGGTTTCCAAGGATACACTGGTACAAACCTTTTCTTACATTGAATGGGAGGTAATAATAGCCATGCTACAATAGCCTAAAAGTCACTGGTTTTTTAGAATATCCAACTTCCCCTGTATGAAATTACATTCCATCTGATTTTGAAATACTGTGAAGGTTTTCCTTTTTAAAGATAAATTTTCTTAGCAACTAAGTCATTCATTTTCCCCCATGATTAGAGCTAAAGAGTAACGATGAGAGGAGTAAAGGTGACCATGTGCACCAGTCTTCATGTTTCTACTGCCACCATCAATTCCAAAGCTAAGCATCTTCGCTCAATATCTTCACTGATATTTTCCCTGAATCCATCAGGACTAATATCATCATTATCTCATTCCTTGCTTTTAACAATGAATATAGCAAGCCTCTGAATCCCAGGCCATCTTTTGCTTCTCATGCCCCCACCGAATCCCTTTAGAACCCTGTACCTTCCTGATTCTGTCCCCCATATTCACCCCACAAACTTTAATCTTGGTCTCTATGCTATACTAGTGATTTCTTCTCTGAATTCTCCTTTAATTTTTCAGGTCTATTAAAAACCTGGCCCCCTCTATCTGTATCTCCTATCAGGATGTTGTGGCCCCTGAAGCTCCCTGAAGTTATGGCTGTTTCCTCTTCCCACTTGTTATAGTGGGCATCAGGTGCAGTAAGTAATCTGTTAGCTCGTTTTTGCTTTCTGAATATTCTTTATTTCTAAATTACCCAGTTTTGAATCTCATATCATTAAATAATATAAGTAACTACACCTCACTGTTCTTACTAATTAACTAACCTTGGATCATTTGTCCTTATTATTTAGGGATTTTTAGGTCCTTATTGTCACACTCTCCAACACTACTCTCATAGAAGTGCTGAGTACCAAAGGCACAACATAGATAAAGCTTCCATAGCCTAGATTCTTGTTTCTTGAACTCCCCTCCTCCAATGAGGGTACTCTACATCACCCTTATAGTTATATGCTCATGAGCTAGGCCTTTTCTTTACCAAAAGTTTCAATCATTTCATAATCTACATCTCACCCCTGATAACCATCTCCTATCTTTACAATTCACCCACTTTACAAACCTAACATTTCTCCCACCACACTAGTACTTTGTTATCCAAAGCCTTATCTTCTTTTCTCATGCCATATCCTTTGGTGTCCTCATCCTCTTACTTACCTAGTTTAAATTCTATGTTCAGTAATTAAAATAATTCCCTTCCATACACTTTTAACAACGTTGGCCACCTTTCACTTTTGTTGTAGTTCTCTGGCACAATCATAACATTAGTTAATTCTAGTTAAACCCTAGCTGAAACAAACAAAGACAAAACTTTTCTGAGCACACTTTCTTCATGAAATAACACCCATTTCATTACTGCCACTGATTCTACTAATGTCTTAATTCTTCTAGTCTCATTTTCCAATCAAGACTCCCTAACAGGATTTTGCTGCCACCCTTCCACTGAAACTATTTTTATCAACTATCCCCACACTATCAGATTTATCTTTTTGAGCACAAAACGACATTTTATCACTCCTTAAACAATGTTGAATTTCTTCTCTTACCTTGTAGGACTACTTGGTCTTATTTTACTGATCGTTTTTGATTTTGTCTCCTCTCTCCCCATTAGGTCTTTTAACATCAGAATATCTTGTATTTAAGTCCCTTGATTTTTTTTTCTCTTGTCTATCTCCACATACCATCTTGGGGATTTTGCACATTCTCTTGTCCAAAGCTAGGTCTATAGTAGAGACATCTCTTATAAACTGCAAAGTCAGACGTCAAGTTATCTATCTGATCTCTCCACTTGTGTATCTAATAGACATATCTAATTCAATATGTCCCAAATTAAGTGGCTTCCAATCTCCAAAGACTTATTTCAAATTGTTTGTCTGAATTCTACCTTTCCAGTTACTCAGGCCTAACCTAGGAACAAACCTGATTATTTCTCTTTTACAATCCATGTTCCCTTTGTCATGAAATCTTGTTGACTTTAATTATGAAATATAACCAATTTATTTAGTCTTTTATTTATGATTATTAGTTTTGGTCTCTTGCTTAGAAACCTTTCTATATGTGGTAATGATGTTCTCCTGTTTACTTGTAGAATATTTACTCTTTTTAGGTCTATAATCCATGTGGGATTGATTTTACGTTGTGGGAAATGGTCTCATTTCATATTTACCACAAGACCCAGGCAAAAATGTTCATACCATACTTAGTCATAAAAGCCCAAATATAAATATCATTAATAAATTAAACAATTATCATATATTTATGCACTGTAATACTATTTAGCAATGACTTGGAGGAATCTCCCAGATATAATTTTAAATTTTTGAAATGACACAAAAGAATATAAATTGTATGGTTTAGCTTACATACATATTAAACTAGGGAAAATTAATCTGTGTTAATAAATGACAAAATAGTGCTGTGATTGTTTTGAAGGCCAAAGATGTCAACTCCCAAATCCCCGAAACCTGTTCTTTTGTTACCTTCCTGGCAAAAAGACTTTGAATACATTATTAAATTAAAGATCTTGAGATGGAAAGATTACCCTGGATTATGTGGGGAGGTCCAATATAATCACAAGAGTTATTATAAGAGGGAATAGGAGGGTCAGAGTTACAGAAAGAGATGTAATTATGGAAGCAGAGGTCAGAGTGATGCCATTGCTTGAAAGGGGGCTACAAACCAAGAAATACAGGCAGCCTCTAGAGGCTGGAAAAGACAAGAAATAGATTCTCCCCTAGAGCCTTCAGAAGAAATGCAGTCCTTATACTACATTGATTTTAGCCCAGTGAAACTGATTTAGAATTTTCAACCTCCAGAACTGTAACAGAATAAATTTGTGTTGTTTTAAGACATTGTTTGTATTAATTTGTTACAACAGCAATAGAAAGTTAATATACCTTCAAAGGTGGAAACATTTATTTTTATATCTATGAAGTTCATTTTCTTTTTTTTTTTTTTTTTTAGTTTATTAATTTATTTTGAGGGTGGGGGGCAAGAGACAGAAAGAGAGAGAGAGAGACAGAGAGAGAGAATCCCAAGCAGGCTCCACACTGTCAGTGCAAAGCCTGATTCAGGGCTTGATCTCATGACCTCTGAGATCATGACCTGAGCCAAAATCAAGAATTGGGCACTTAACCAACTGAGCCACCCAGCCTCCCCTAAAGTGCATTTTCAACACAAATGTCAGAGGAGTTCTTTTTACACATAAGTAAGATTATACAGTTTCTCAGTTAAGATTTCTGCAATTGTTTCCCATTTCACTCAGTAAAAGTTAAAGTCCTTAAATTATGTGATCTCTGTTATTTTTCTGATTTTCTCTCTTGCTATCTCTCATCCAACCACTATGGGTTTCTTACTATTTTTCAAACAGCAATCATACTCTTATTTTAAGTGTTTGTTTTCTACCTATATTTTCTCCCTGGCACACCTTTCATCTAGATATATATGTCGATAGCTACCTTATCTCTTTCAATTATTGATTTTCACCTTTTCAATGTGAACTATGTGGAATTTCTTCTTCCCTCACCCATTGTCTTTCCCTGATCATCCCATGCTCTAAAGTTTGGTTTTCCATTGTAATGTTTATAATACTACAACATAACATAACAATATCGATTTATTATGCTTCTCTTTCATTGTCTGTGTAGCCAGATAGAATGTGAATTCCATAAAACCAATGAATTTTGTCTTCGAAGTAATATAAGTGCTTACAACAAATATTTGACTTACAGTAGATGTTAAAAAACTTTTTGATAAACAAAAACATTTATTGAAGGCTATTTATGTGATAGGTACTGCATGATGTGCTATATTTAAAAGGGCAATTAAAATAAGTATGGTGTCTATCTTTACTGAAGCAAAACAGGAAAGAAAAGGCACTTAATCAAATGATATATAAAATGATATGTGAATCCAAATATATTACATGAATATCTAGAAAGTCATTTCATTGTTTTTCGGACATCAGTGAGGATTGCCTCAAGGAGGAATCTGATACATGAAAAAGGAATGGATATTTGCAAGATAAAAGACGACAGGATGAGACAGTGAAAGTATTTCAGGCACATCAAAAATGAGTGCATGAGAATGAAAATGAGATAAAGCATGTCTTTGAAGTCACTAAATTTGGTGAATATAGATTGAAAAGAGAGGTCACTGATGAGATATGATGAAAACATGAGGAATGTTCATACCAGGCAAAATTTTTTTAGGCCAGATATAATGATTTGGGTATTTATCTAAAAGCAACAGGGATATATTGAATGGTTTTCAGCAGGGTAGTGAAATGATCAAACAGCTGTTAAAGAAAGATAACTTTGACTACAATGTAGAGAATAAGTTTAAGAAATATAAAACTGGAGGCAAGGATATTAATTAGGAAGATTTATATTAAGCAATGTAAGAAATAATAGTAGATTTTAGAAGCTACATGGGATTCATGTGGGTGAACCTGACAGAAATTGAGAAATCAGATTTTCAGGCTTGGTTATTAACTATAAAAAAGTGGAAAAATAAAAAGGTAAGAATAATTGCTATTTCTCAGATGTGTAATTGTTATAGCAGAAGAAACAAATGAGAAGCAAGGATAACAGATAAACATAAATTTGAAAATCATCATTTTATGGTAAGTAGATGAATTCCAGTGTTCACTGTAAAGTGTGAGGGAAAATGGAGATCTAATGAAGAACCTGAAGACTGCCAACATTTAAGTAAAGAGGGATAAGTTCATAAAGATTCACAAAAGATACTATGGAATGTTTAGGGAAGTAGAGAGAGTATCAAGGAATATGATGTTTTAAAGAAATGGCCAGTGGTACCTGGGCGGCTCAGTGGGTTAAGCAGCTGACTTCAGCTCAGGTCATGATCTCACAGTTCATGAGTTTGGACCCCAGGTCAGGCTCCGTGATGACAGCTTAGAGCCTGGAGCCTGACTTGGATTCTGTGTCTCCCTCTCTCTCTCTCTGCCCATCTGTTGCTCATGCTCTGTCTCTCTCTCAAACAAACATTAAAATTTTTTTAAAAAATTGGTCAATTGTTTCAGTTATTGCAAAGAGCTCAAGTGATGTGAGGTCAGATTAATATTTATGTTTAATTATGTTTAGCAAGAATGGTATCTCTGATGACCTTGGAAATAATGAAATATGGAGTGATGGCCATGGATGTGAAGAAGTGAAAAGCAGTGAAAATGATAGAAGAATCCAAGATTTGAGAGAAACAGAGATATAGCAGTTACTGAAATAGGCAAGGCTTATAAGGTTGAGACAAGTTCTTGCTTTTCTGTTTTATCTTGAGCATTTTGAGATAAGACCTGAGGTTAATCAAACAGAAGGGAGTAAAAGGTGTCAGGTTTATTCTCCCACCTGAAATGACAAGAGGAAAGCAGATAATATATATAAAATGATGGTCTGCAAAAACACTGAACATCAGGCAATAAAGAACAATAATTCCTGAGAAACACATGGCAAAAATTTGAGATCTATTATTGCCTCAGGTTCCTACCTAAAGAGAATTTCCAGGAAATGCACAGGGAGAAGGAACTCAGGCAAAACCCAGCAAAGTTTCTGAGCTGAAGAGGTGGAGAGTCTGAGGAAAGCCAAGCAGTTACTATTTTCAGGCCTGAGTGCCAGCGAGAAGAGACCTTCACAGAGAACTCCAGAGATCTGTGGATTGGACAATTCTCTTTGATCACTCAGCAGAGTAGCGATCTGTGCATATGTATGAGGAAATTGCCCAAATCCAGTGCAAGAACCAAATGAGAAGATTAGAGGGAACAGAGCTCAGCACTCACATGGGTTTGAGCATGGTGCCTGTTTCTATCAGCCAGGCTGGAAAATTCATAATTCATGGAGTCAAGAGTAAATTTAGTCTTCATAAAGGCTTTACATCAGTAGTAGAGAGTAATCAGTCTAGTTTTACTTACAGTTATTTTTTAAAGCAGATGATAGATTTATACCTAACCATGTTAGTAATCACATTAAATTGAAGCAGTCTAAGCACACCAATTAAAAGCCAGAGATTATTGGACTGAATAAAAAAGGAAGAGTTAATTATAAAGACATACCTAGTACAAAGGTAAAGTTGGAGTTGGTATGTTAATACTCAACAGATTTCAGAGAAGAGACATTTACCAGAGATAAGGGAATTCCTATCCTAATGATAATGTGGATCAATTCATCTAGAAGATATAACAATCCTAAATGCCCAAACATATAACAAGGAGCTTTACGATAGATGAAGCAAAACTGATAGATATGTAAGGGGAAAACATTTTGCACAATGATCTACTATTATAATTATATATTTAATTTGTCATCTTGTGCTGAGTTGAGGGGAAATGAAATATTCTTTGCTAAGCCCTGCCAAAACTGCATATTTATGAGGAAAAAAAATGTATGCTCTAAGTTTGAGAGTGATTTTTGTTGTACCTGGAAGTGTGTTCTTTTGCTGCAAAAATTTTAAAGATGTGAAAGTTTCCTAAGGACCAGGTGGTTGGGTGAAATGAACAATGTTTGGATAATGCTAGTAAAAGTGACAAGAACCTCAAGACGTCATTTAGGAGAAGCTTGATGTTGGCAAAGAAGTGATCAGTAGGGGGAGTGCCTGGGTGGCTCAGTCCCGTTTTGGTTCAGGTCAAGGTCTCACAGCTGATGAATTTGAGTCTCCCATTGAGCTCTGTGTTGACAGCTCAGAGCCTAGAGCCTGCTTCAGCTTCTATGTCTCCCTCTCTCTCTGCCTCTCCCCAACTTGTGCTCTCTCTGTCTCTCTGTTTCAAAAATAAATTATAGACATCAAAAAATTTTTTTACAAAAGAGATCAGTAGAAGTTTAAAAGAATGTGAAGAGCATGCTATTAGGGTATTGGTAGGAACTATAGAAAAATAAACCTCATCACCTATGGTCACCTGAAAAAATAGAAAATGTGACTAATGAATCAGCAAAGACTTCAAGGTAGAATGTTTAAATCACTACTTGACAGTTTTCACTGGCTATCATAAAATGATAGAAGAGAGAGATTAGCTGAAATTTAATTATTCCTTTTTTTAGTAAAATTTATAGGAAATAGAGAAACAGTACTGAGTTCAAAAATAAAATTAAGTTTCACATTTCTGGGCCTTCTCTTGTTTTCAAATTAAGAAAAGGCTTTAGAGCAAAGATGAAGTGCAGAATGGGACTAAATGTCAGAAAGGCATAAGATGGTTCCTCAGGGAACTATTCTGTTAGAAAAATGTCCCCCTAAGGATCTCAAGGATATGTCCTACAAATCACTTCTCTTAAACAATAGACCTTCTAAGAAACATAATGTGTTGTCCTTAGCAGCTTTATAGCTTTACAAGGAGTTTAAGGAAAAGCATGGATTATCTTGATGAGATTTTGAGTATTGGGGGGTAGGTCAGACTACAGCCTGTGTCAGCTTGATAAACTCAAGATGTAGGACACCATATATGAACCCTTAAATGGAGATCTACCCCCCACATCCAAACCCCTTTCCCGAAATCAGAATAGTTTATCATTTGAATTTCTGGAAAATAACTCCTCAAATCAGATTTTTGTTTTCAAAGGATACACAGCTTAGGTGGAAACACTCCATAGGTTATAATTCACAAGGCCCCTGATGGTTTACAGAGGGAAGAGGATCACATGTCTTCATCTAGCTAGCTCCAATGCTTTCCTTAGTTTTTCACTTTTATAGGGCTTTCCTATAGCCCTGATTTTGCTCTGGAATGCACTAGCACTGGAGACTTGAGTTACTGCTAATATGAGATGTAACTCATTTTCCCACGCCAATGGTTAGAGAGGAGCAAAGCAAACTCCACCGATTTCTTTCTTGTCTTAGCTTCTACAGCCTGCTTCCTGCCTCAGGATAAAGGCTCTACTTTCATCTCACATTCTAATTCAGAATATTTCTCAAAATTTTCTTATTTCCTCCTGAGTTGCAGAAAGGGTAGCTTGTTCAGCATGTAATTAAAATTTGAATTTTCCATGTTCCATGTTCCATGAATGCAACCTGGTCCATATGTCTTTGGTGTTGGATTTATCTGCTTCATTATTTTACATTGAGGTAGTTGATGCTGATAGCTTCTAATTGTAATTGTTGCTTTACTATTTGAGACATTTATACTTAAGCTTCCTCTAGTAGTTAACAGAAATATATCTATTTATAGATATTTAGATATCAAGTATGAATCTTTTTCATCTCACAGAGCAAGATATAAATATCTGTTAGAAAAACCTTTATTTCTTAAAGTTCTAACAGTTAGGTTCTAACAGGATGCCTAGAGTGCAGCAAAAAGGAAATCATAGCCAACTGTAAGGAAGTCAGGGGCCCGTCCCAGCAACACTCCAAACAAAACCACAAGGAACCTTACCAAAAGAGACAGGCCCAAGATGGCTGACACAGTAGGTGAAAGTTCACATTATTCCTTCATTATAGATTACCATACAAAAATCTTCTCCCTGAAGGTGACATGACAGGAAACCCCTCACTTAATAAGGAAGGAAAAGCACATAACCCACATTCCTTGAAGACACCACCCTGCTTCCAAGAAATCGTTGCCTCATGAAATGAAAATTTTGGCAGCAACTGTCAATAAAAATTGCCCAAACCCCAGTGGCGTCAGCTCCTCCTTGCGCTCACCCATTCTCACATCTCCAGAGTGTACTTTCACTTTAATACATTTCTTTTGCTTGTTCTGCTTACCCACTGTGTTGTGTCTGCCCTTGAATTCTTTCGTCTGGAAAGAACAAGAACCTCTGGCAACATCTTTGTAGGGGCTGGGTTGAGGCCTTAGGGCCCAAGATCTCCTTGTTTCACCCAACAACATGTTATTGATTACCCTTTTAAATCCTTACATAAATTATTTTGTTTTCAAAATGAAAAGAAATAGTGCTGTGGAAAAAATCTCTCTCAGCCTCACCTTCTATGGTATTCCTCCCCTCAGTTTTCCTTATGAGTTGTGAAAACTGAAAAACAGAAGCATTCCCACTGAAGACACACTAAAACATTATGTTTATTCATTTTCACAAATAAATGAGAGAGGGATTTAGTATCTGCCTGACTCAGTAACAACATGGAAGCAATATAATAATTACTTCAAGTTCAGTAATAATGATATTCCCATAATTAGATATGATCATTTCACTTCAGTTCAGTTCAGACTATAGATAGATATAGGTGATAGGGATAGAGACAGAGATAGAGATGGAGATAATAATCAAGTCCTAATTAACCTTTTCAGCTCAAGGATTATGTTTCTGCTCCACATAAATTATAACTTGAACATTATATCCTTTCTTGGTTCTGCCATTTTTGTTCAATGTATAAGGTGTTTCTATTAATTTGAATATCCTAGCTTTGTAATCTGAATCGTCATATGTTTCTTTTTAATTTTTTTCTGTGGAGTACATGTTTAAATCTTTCTTTGTTTATATTAAACTGACGGAGCCCAGGTGTTAGAATTAGTTAAGCTTTATCTACTATTCAGATAAATGATGAGATATGACCACCATTATACCTTTGGGGAAAAAGTATGTTCCTTTCAATGAAAGACTCTATGGTTCTGAAGTGATCAGTGAAATGAACCTTCTGGGGGCTAACAATGTACAGGCAGGTGGTGCTGACAAGTAGGGCAGTTAAAAATTTAAGACAGTTCCTCAGAAGAATAAAAGAAATTAAATTTGTGAAGGTCACATCTGGACATTGTAACTTTCAGACAGATTGCACTTCTTCACATACTACTGGGAATCTAAATAGTATCATAGCATAGAGCTAAATAAGCCATTTTCTTCCTGATATAGTTTATGACTGCTCTACATATTAATAATTCTTCTTCCCCTCTGAATTTATGCGTTCTATAGTAGGATATTTCAGTTTGAAACATTACCTTTCACTTTTTTCCAGACCATAAGATCAAGCTATATTATTCATGTGGGTTTTCCAGAATCTACAATTTCAGCCCCTTTTCCATGGCTGACTTCTTGTTGAGGTTGACTACAGCAATAGTTAAATGTTGACTGCTCAAGGTTTGTGTTCCTGCTTCCAATATTGCCAGTGATTCACAGAGTTTCTACCCCTGGAATGGCGCTGTTTCCTAATTGTAATGTCTACACTTTCTTGTTCCAATTTGACCAATTCTTTAGTCTAAAAAAAAATTTAATGTTTAATGAACAGCAGAACATTTTGACTATACTTACTTCATCTATGAATCATTTAGCTATATATGTGCAAAGTTTGCATTATACTCTATATTTAATAATTTTACAACTTCAGATTGCAAATAATTTGAGCCCTCTGTTATTCAGAGTGCAGAATATTTACTGAATATTATACCCTATTCACAGAAATATTTTTTGAATTTTTATCCATTGCTCTAAGTGTTCTGTGGCACTTGTTTCAGTCAATTAATTACCAACTCCAGTTTGTGCCATTTTAAATCTTTTCTTTTAAATGTTTTATTTATTTCTGAGAGACAGAGAGAGGGAGAGAGAGACAGCATGAACAGGGGGAGGGTCAGAGAGAGAGGGAGATACAGAATCTGAAACAGGCTCCAGGCTCCTGAGCTAGCTGTCAGCACAGAGCCCGACATGGGGCTCGAGCCCAGGAACCATGAGATCATGACCTGAACCGAAGTCGGGCACTTAATTAACTGAGCCACCCAGGTGCCCCTGCCATTTTTAATCTTTTTCACTATGTAGGGTTCTTCTTTCCATACAGCCCAAACTTCAACAGAACTATCTCTAATATTAGAGACAATGGACTGCTTTCTTCAGTCAGTCACATGCCACAGAAAACCACTATTGTTGAGATTGTTTCAAATATTTAACTGAGTGGTTCTCTAAAACTCTTTGAACTGTGAACTCTCTTCTCCAGAGAGAACGGCCATATGGAAGCATGCAGGGAACTAGGGTAATGGCAGTAAAGCAGTAAAGCTTCCACTTCAAATTTTCTACAGTATGAACTTAGTGCAGTAGTTTCTCGTTGCCACTATAACAAATTACTACACATTTCATGGCTTAAAACAACATTAATTCATTATCTTGCAGATCTGGCCATCCAAAGTCTGAAATGGGTCTTGCTGGGATAAAATCAAGTTATATACAGGGCTGTGTCCCTCCTGGAAGCTGTAGGGGACAATTTGGTTCCTTACCTTTTCCAACTGCTGGCTCCCTCTTTAAGAGGGCAATGAGGCGTCCTTACATCTCAGACTCTGCTCTTCCCTTCTGCCTTCTTCTTTCACATTAAAGGACTTTGTGATTACATTGGGCCCAACCAAGTATCCCTGGATAATCTTTTTATTTTAAGGCCAGTTGATTAGCAATCTTAATTCCATTTGCAACATTAGTCTCTTCCCCAAGTTGTCATGTAACAAAACATATTAGAGATGCTAGGGATGAGAGCATGGTCATCTTTCAGGGTGATTATTTTGCTATCATGACTTGTAAGAGTAACTGACCTTAGAAAACTTTCACGTTTCTAGCAATTCTAATACACAGATAGATAGAGATAGAGAGATATAGATACAAATAGATATTTATATCTATATAATCTATGGAACTTTTAGATTTCTAGTAATTACAATATTTAAATAAATACATTCAAGACCTTTCTCTCTATCGATCGATCAATCTATCCATCTATCCATCAATCGATCTACCTATTGGCTTTGGAAACCAAATTTGTTAGGTTTTTAATTGAGCTTACCCATTGTCTGTTTTACATTACTCATGTTACTTAAACTCACAGAAAAATAATAGTAACACCAAAATTGCAGGGTTGGTTTGAGAAATAGATGTACTTACCATGGCAGTTCATACATTGTAATAATTAATCAATGGCATAGATTATTATTTGTGCTGAAAACTGATCTAAATGATATGTGATTTTTAATAAAGAACTGTAAACATTTTCTTTAACTATAATACACTGTGCAACATTCCAGTACTTCTGTATTTCAGTTAATACATGTATGCTTTTTGCTAGATTTAGATCCAATGCCAAACCTAGCATTGGATTTGTTATTGGATGTGTTAGAATAATGCCCTCCTAAAGATGTCCACATCCTATTCTTTGGAACCTGTGAAAATGTTAAACCTTAAATAGCAAACAGAATTTTGCAGATATGATTAAATTAAGAATCTTAATTTTGGGAGATTATCCTGGATTATCTGGATGTGCCTGACTTAATCAAAAGAATCCCTAAGATCTGAGAACTTTTCCTGGCTGAGTTCCAAGTAAAAGAGAAATGTGATTACAGAAGAACCATTAAAGAGGAAAGCAAATTTGCTGGCTTTGAGGATGAATACAGGAGTCCAAGAGCCAACAAAAGGAGTTTGTAGAAGCTGAAAAGTGCAAGGAAAAGATTCTCTTCTAGATCCTCCAGAAAGGAAACTCTGCCTGCCAACACCTTGATTGAGACCCATGATGGATTCTAACCTGAAGAATTGTAATATAATATACTTGTGTTATTTAAATTGCTGCATTTGTGGGAGTATTTTATAGAAGCAATAAAAACAAATACACTGGATGATTGAGGAGTCACATGTTTCACCTTTATATGTATACCTCTCAACATGTGTTTAAAGTGGTTGTTCAAATCACAGTTCAGCCAGATGTGTGAAAGTTCCAGTTTCTTCTCATCTGCATCTAAATTTACTATTTTCTTTTTGTATTTTACTTATTCTGGTGAATGTGGGATGTTATCTCTTACAGTTTTTAATTTGTATTAGCCTAGTGATTAATGCCACTGAGATCATTTTCATATGTTTATTAGCCATATGAATATACTCCTTTGTAAAGGGTCTTTAAGTCTGTATGATTTAAATTATTTTCAATGTGTTAAAGTTGCTTTTTTTCATATACTGTCCATATTCTATATTCTTATATGTAAGGTCTGTGTTTAATAAGCAATACACAAATAAATATTTTAACCTTCTACTTGTAGTATTAAATTCATTCCATTTATTAAATAATTGATATTTCATTTTGCTGCCAGTTTGTTTCCTGTTTAACATGTCTGTTGTCTTTTGTAAAAATCTACTTTAATTTTTTAATGTGTTTATTTATTTCTGAGAGAGAGAGGCATTGTGAGCAGGGGAGGGTCAGAGAGAAAGGGAGACACAGAATCTGAAGCAGGCTCCAGGCTCTGAGCTAGCTGTCAGCACAGAACCCGATGCGGGTCTCGAACCCACAAACTGTGAGATCATGACCTGATGCTCAACCGACTGAGCCACCCAGGTGCTCCAAATCTACTTTATTGAGATATAATTTATATTTTAAAATGTACTCATTTTCAGTATAGATCTCATGAGTTATATACAAAACATATATACATTCATGACTCACCAAATTCAAGATGTAAAACACTTTCTTCACCCTAGGAAAGTATCATTGTGCCTTTTTGCAATGAACTGCTAATAATCTCTGGCACCAGGAAATAATAATTTGCTTCATGTTTCTATAACTTTGTTTAGTCTTGATTTTCAGATAAATAGAAATTTACAACCTCAATTCTTCGTGTCTGGCTTCTGTTACAAAGCATAATGATTTTGAGATGCAGTCGTATTGTTATGTAAATTATTTGTTATTTTCTAACTCATAGTAGAATACTATTGTATGGATATACCACAATTTGTTTATCCATTCACCTTTCTGTTTTAATGATTATTCAGTAGAGTTAACATGAACTTTTTTACACAAGTATTTGTGTATGAACATGTTAGTATTTCTTTTGGGGAAACACCTACGAGTAGAATAATAGTGCATATAGTAAGTTTATATTTAGCTTCAAAAATGACTACCAATGATTTACTCAGAGGTTGTTAAAATTTTGCATTCTCACTCACATTTTATGAGACATTCTGTTTCATGTCCCCACCAAAAATTGGTATATGTAGATTTATTGTTTTTTAATTTAACAACATTTGGGTGGAGTAGAATCTCAGTTTGGTTTAAATTAATGTGTTCCTGATAACTAATTATGCCAAATATCTTTTTATGTATTTATTAGCATATATATTTTCCTTTTATAAAATGCTTTGTTCAAATTTTTCATCCAGTTTTTGGGTTGTTTATCTTCTTGCTATTAAGTTTTAAGAGGTTTTTTTTTTAATATATTCTAGATACATATTATTTTCTGCTAAATAAATGGATTGCTAATTTTCTCCAAGCCTGACTTTACTTACCCTTTGCGTTTTCTCAATGATGCCTTCTGAAAAGCAGAAAACTTTGATAAAGTTTACTTTTTATTCTTTTTCATATTTAGTTAGTGATTTTTGAGACCTGAAATGATCTTCCAAAGATTGATTACATGTGTATAATTTTCAAATTTTAGCTTTCACCTACATTTCAGATAATTTTGGATATATATATATAATATTTTTAAATATTATAATGTATGTTTACATAAATATATAATATGTAGATATAAACATAATATTTTTAACATATACATAACAATATCTACATAACATATATAATATATCTGTATTTATATGTAATATATTTTGAAGTTTTAACATCAGTTATATATATGTATGTTGGTTTCAGTTATATTTTCTGGTTGACTTTCATCATCATAAAATATTTTTATCTGTTGCCATTCTATTCCTAAACATGTAGGTAATAACACAGTAACTCTAGCTTTCTATAATAAGAAATTGCAGGGTACCTAGGTGTCTTAGTCAGTTAAGCACCCACTTCAGTTCAGGTCACGATCTCTCAGTTCCTGAGTTCAAGCGCTGCAACCGGCTCTGAGATGACAATGTGGATCCTGGAGCCTGCTTCAGATTCTGTGTCTCCCTCTCTCTCTGCCTCTCCCCTACTCACTTTATGTGTATCTCTTTCTCTCTCTCAAAAATAAACATTATAGTGATTTTTTAATACAATAAGAAATTTCATACCATAAATGTTTTTAATCTTTTACTCTTAACCCATCTGTATCATATTGGCATACTTCCACGTAGAGTATACTTATGTCTTGCATTTTCTATTGTAGTTTCTGTGTGACAATATCTCATTTTCAATGTTATAATTAGAATATTTACTACATTTAATCTAATTATTGTGAAGTTATGTTAAGTATATCGTCCAGCTCTTTGTTTTCTTTTTATCTCATTGTATCTATGATAGTGTTCTCTTTTTGTTTTCTTCCAAATTATTTTGGTTTGAAAAGATTTTTACTCTTCCATCTTTCACTTGAGTAATTTGTAATTTGTATGTTAATAATTTTATTGGTTTATATATATTAATTTATGGGTGCTTGCCTAATTATAGTCTAACAAAGTTATTATTTTCCTACTTTCCTTATTCTGCTAATCCCTTAGAATTTTAAAAACCCATTTCTATTTTGCATCATCGTTGTGATGGTATTTTGTTTTACATATAATTTAAACTTCACAGGACATTTCTATAATTGTTTTGTATATTAAGCAATTGTTTATATTCACTCATTTATTTACCTCTTTATTGGTATATTTTAATTCCACCCTATACTTCTATGTTCACATTTTAGACAATTTTATTTCCTGCCTGAAGGACTGGCTTTAATTTAGACTTTTATTTTTAACTATGTCCTATTATTGACAGCTTCCCTCAGTCTTTGTCTGCAAACATCTTTATTTCACTTTTATTTTTGAAGGATAAGAATACATTCACTTGTTATAGAATTCTAGGTTGGCAGTACTTTTTCTTTGGAAAGACAAAGATGTCATTCCACTGCTTTCTGACTTCCATCATTAGTGGTGAGAAGACAGCTGTCATTCTTCCGGTGGTTGTTCTTTGAAGAGAAGGTATCTTTCTTACTCTGGCTGACTTTTAGGATTTACTTTTTTATTCTTTGCTTTGCAGCAGGTTTAGTGAAGTGCCTCATTAAACTTTCTTTTTGTATATACTGCTTAGTATAATTAGATTTCTTGTACCTGTGAATCTTATCATTTAAAAAACTTCTTAGCCATTATTCTTTTGATACTGCTTTTAATCCACTATTTCTCTCTTCTCCTTCCAAGACTTTGATTGTAATTATAGTAGACCTTTGAAGGGTGTCCAAAATATCTCTTATGCTCTGCTCTATTTTCCTTTTTTTCCCCTCACTGCTTCAGTTTGTGTATTTTGTGGATCTTCTAGGTAACTGACACTTTATTCTAATGTGTCCATTTAAAACTATCCACTATTCATAATTTCACATATCACATTTTATTTTCTGTTTGCAGTGTCAACTGATTCTTTTCTGTTTTTGAAAAATTATAATCCTTTGTTAAATTTCATGACTTTTCATCTATTTTTTCACTATGTTCTTTAACATATTAACATAGTAATTTTTAAGTATTTATTTTTGTGTTTTTCAAAAAATTTTATTAATGTTCATTTATTTTTTTGAGAAAGAGAGATACAGAGTGTGAGCAAGGGAGGGTCAGAGAGAGAGGGAGACACAGAATCTGAAGCAGTCTCCAGGCTCTCAGCTGACAGCACAGCACCTGATGCAGGGACTCAAACACACAGACTGCGAGATCATGACCTGAGCTGAAGGCAGCCACTTAACCGACTAGACCACCAGGCATCCCAAGTATTTAATTTTGAATTCTACTATATGGATCTTTGGTATGACTGCATGTATTCTCTGCCCTTTTCCTTGACTGTTAGTCATATTTTCTCTTATTCACGCCCTGTTTAGAACTTTTTTTCTACCAGTTGGTGCAATGCCATAATTCTAGAGGTTCTATATAATATTATATTCTACTTAATAAAGTTTACCTTTTCCTCTTTAAGACAATTACCTGAACAGCTAATCACATAAATCCAATCAGAAATTAAGATGACTTGGTCTTTGTCATATTTTTGATAAGACTTTGTACACCTCTGGTTTGCCATTTTTCCTAAATATGCCACTCATAAGCTTTTGACTGAGAGCTTTCCAAGTGAATATCCTTTACCCCAAAATATACAAGAGATTCAATTCTGCCTGTTGAAGGATTTCCCCCTACTCTACAGTCTTCCCCTGGTCCTGTGGCTTCACAGCTGGACACATGTCTTGCTGACAATGTTTTTAAAATAAGTGCCCACTCTGTCAAGTCTTGGGCTCATAAGTATCACAAGACTGGATGTGATTTCATTCTGCCTTTTGGAAGGTTTGTTTTCTATTTTCCCAGTCTCCTGTGAAGCCAGCCATTTATTTGTGTCCCCTCAATTTCTAGATTATCAGCTTTATCAAACTATTAAAGATTTTGCTTATTCTTTGCCATTTGCCATCCAGATTCTCTATGCTTGTCCTGCTTTGAAAATGTCTCCAGTAAAAAAATGACTGAATATTGTCAACTGACCTCAGGAAGTGTCTCAACTTCTTGGATTTATGACTTTTTAGTTCTCTATGCTTTACTGTTTCCAAAGTTTTTGTTGTGTTTTAAAAATGCAATTTAAACAAAAGTATCCACCATGTTCTCATCGCTATATAAACCTTTAGGGTCATGTCTTCTCACATGGATTCCCAAATCTTCAAAGTAGCAGTGCTGTGTCAAATTCTTACCATGCTTCAGTTTTCTCTGACTTCCTATTCTGCAACCAAAAGGAAAAAGCTGTCTGAATTAAGATCTCATGTAATTAGACTAGACTCATCTGGAGAATCTCCATTTTTAGTTACTCAAAATCAAATGATTATTAACTTTAATTACACTGGAAATAATACAAATATGACTTCTTATCATAATCACATTTCTGGGATTAGGGCATGAAACTTAGTCCATTTTGGAATTCAGCCTACCAAGGTATCTAGATTTAAAAAATGCAAAACATTCATGAATGTACTCTCTAGATATACTAGTTTAACAGGCAGCAAACCATCTAGGTGTAGAACTGAAATTACTGATAATCTTGTTATTTCTTCTCTCTTTATTCTTTAGCTTCTTTTTGAAAAGTATCCCATCTGTATGAAAGTTTGCTTTGATGACAATTGGGTGCAAAGGCTATTAGCTGTGGAAAGACAGAGATCTAGACAAAACACTGCTTTTTCTTCTAACTCATAATTATTCAACAGTTAAATAATGAGAGTCTAATTTATTCCAGATTCTGTTCTGGGTACTGGAGATAATGCTATGAGTAGAGAAAATACCTATCTCACAGATCATAGTAATAACCAAAGAAAAATGTATTGTTAAATATACTATTTGAATTAAATAATCTAATAAATAATTAGATTTATGTGGTCAACAGAAACATGTCCCAAAACCAAAGGTATAACATAATAAAACAATTTTATCCATTGCTATTGCCACAATATTTAAAAGTTCTAATTAATAGTGCTATTAATTAAAATCCTGGAAAATTTTAGATTTATCTGGGTATTAAAGTATTACATTATGTGTAAGAGACTCTGTTAATTAATATATGATTCATATTTTTCAAATTTATTGAAAGATAGTATAACATGTGATCAAGTTTAAGACTAAACTTTTTGAGTCTCAGTTCTGCATTTTATGTGCTTTGTGACCTTGGGAAACTTACCTAAGTTCTCTGGGTGCCTTAATTTCCTTAGTTATAAAATGAGGCTTGGGGTGCCTCGATGGCTCAGTCAGTTGAGAATCTGGCTCTTGACTTTGGCTCAAATCATGATCTCATGGTTTGTGAGTCTAAACCCCACATTAGGCTCTGTGCTAGCAGTGCAGAGCCTGCTTGGGATTCTCTCTCTCTCCCTCTCTGCCCCTCTCTGCTCTATTTCTCTTAAAGAGCCTAAGTAACGCCATTTTGAGACTAAGGCCCCCATTAAGAGCAACCTTGCGCTGCACGTAGCCCCAGTTCCAGGAAAAACTTCAGCTCAAGCCACCCTTGGACCACCCTCAGGTCAGCCAATCAAAAGAAGCTAAGAAAGATAGGAAAAACATTCCTGTGGTCTGAGTCAGGGTCTGGGGACTATAGATAACTACTTTGTACAAATTAGCCAATCACTCACCGCTTGCCTGAACCCCGTGTGGGCTCTTTAAACTCACCTCATAATTGGTCATTTTCAAAGAGTCTCAAAGGTCATGATTGGGTCCCGCCAAAAGTAACGAACACCTCACAGATACTGAATGGTCAAAAGTGTTGCCATGGGTGCTGTACAATTATGATTGATACTTATGTGATGATGCTATGGGTACAACATGTGCACTGTAACACCACCGTCCCTTACCCCATAAAAACCCTGCTCGATTGTTCGGGGCTTCACCCTGCTGCCGCTGCACTGGTTGACAGGTGAGCCCCTGCTAGAGCTTGTAATAAAGACCGTTATGTACTTGCATTAGTGTAGGCTCCTTGGAGGTCTCTGGGGACTCGCGATTTGGCATAACACTCTCTCTCTCAAAATAAATAAATAAACTTAAAAATTAATAAAAGTAAAACATAAAATGATGCTCATTAAAGTAATTACCACACATAATGCTTGTAAGGATGAGCAATGTAGGAAAAGATGCTTATAATAGTTAACTGTCATCATCATAAATGAAATTCATTCCCCCTCACAATAGCCCTATGAGGTAGCAGAGTGAAGTTTGAGGGAATTTTGATCACTGGATGAACAGGTTAATTCAGAACTTGGGTCTGGCAAAAGAGTGTTATAGACTTGGAGTTAGTTAGAGAGGAAAAACCTCTTGATCATGGAGGTGAGATATATTGCAATTTACAACTTGCCTAGAATAAGCATTTCTCAGCATCTTTTTTTTCTAGCTCCTAGAAAATAAATGTCACCACCAAGAGGAAAATATCAAAGTGGAGGCTTGAAAATCTTCAAATTCATCCTATGAATAAATGCTTCAGTTTTGTTTACAGAGAAATCACAATGCACATAACACAGAAATCATTTAGAAGAGTTACTGAAGTCATCAACACTGTGCAAGTTAACGAAAATTCCTCTGGGAAAATCTTATGTTGTTGAAATATGTCACTTGAAGTCTGTATAGCAAATACAAAATGAAAAGACAGTACAGGATAGACCATTTATTAATAAATACTGACAGTTAAAAATATCCTGTATTATTGTATTATATCTATCAGTTCAGTAAACCAAAACACATTACCTAAGGCTAAGGAATAGTCAACTTTTTTATTTATCAAAAAAAAAAAATCAAGTTTTTGCTCTTGGGTCTCTCTGGAGTGTAGTAGAATAAGGCCACATTAAACTTGTCTTCTTTAATATTAAAATTTTGAGTTGGAAGGATATTTTATACTTTAAAAATTTCCAGCTTATAGAGGCATACCTGACATAAAATAAACTGCAAGTAGTTAAAAGGTAGAATCTGAGAAGTTTTGACATGTATACACCTATGATACCATAAAAATATTCAATTTTTATAAACCTAAGTAAGTTTTTAAATAAATTTAGTACCTCATGGTGACCTTTTACTCATACTTATACTCTTATAGATATCCCTCAATGATTTTATATGCACTATTATATTGTTTTTTTCTTATATACCTAAAATTATGTTATCCCTTTCCATACCAATTATTTAAGGCTCAGCTCCAATACCACTTTCTTTGAAACTTTTCTGATGAGGACTTCAGATGAAACCTTTTCTTCTTTGAATAGCCTTTATTCTGTTTTGTGGCCCATTGAATATATATTACCTTTCATTGAACTTTCAGATTAGTATACTGTTTATAGCTCATAAGTTTCGTGAGGGAGAGAATCTGATTTACCTTTGGACCCATTCCAAGGCCTAACACAGTGTGTATTGAACGCAGTACAATATAGATCGATGAACAAAGATTTTCTAACCTAAATTTGCAGTCGTATTCTTCATGTAGAGGATCACATTAACTATCCAGACAAGAGCCTTTATCAGTATGAAGGAGAGGAAGAAGGGAGGGAGGAGATAGAGGAAAAAGAAGGAAAGTAGAATGAAAATGACCACCAGGAAAGACAATAGCTTTAGTTTTAGTGCTAAAGACTACAGAGATATATTAAAATTTCTATCTGAAGACTATTTTAGGAAATAAGCTCATATTGGCACTTGCACACATTTTTGGACTCATAAAAACAATTACTAGTTATTTTGATATATTGAAATTTAGTTGCATAATTCATGTAGAAGCTACATAAAAAACTTAAATATGACATTAAGTTTTATTTTAGAAGTAGGAACAAAGGAATCACTTTAATTATAAATAGGAAAAATTCATTCTCCCCTAGAGAACAAGGCTTTTTTTCTTTAACTTTGACCATTTAGATCCAGAATGAGCTTAGGAACTTGGCAATAAACCATATTCTTCCATATGGCATGTAGGTGTTTGGGTACTTCAGGTAAATAATAGTCAAAGTGTAATGTGAGGGAAATATATATTTAAATTCTGTATAGAACTTTATTTTACCTCTATCATTTGATTTTTTTTATGTTTTATTTATTTCTAGGAGAGAGAGAGAGAGACAGCGTGAGCAGGGGAGGGTCAGAGAGAGAGGGAGTCACAGACTGAAACAGGCTCAGGCTCCGAGCTGGCAGTCAGCACAGAGCCTGACGCGGGGCTCGAACCCACGAACCGTGAGATCATGACCTAAGCGAAAGTCGGACGCTTAACCAACTAAGACACCCAGGAGCCCCTATCATTTGATTTTTAAACTCTTTCTTATTCTGTCATCATAACAAAGTATGTATAGTAACTTGGCAAACATATGTAGAGACATTAGAGACTTGTGTTGCTTTAACATATGCAACATATTAGGGGCTGAAGAGAAGGAATTGAACAAATATAAATGATGAGCATAGAATTGGGTTGCAAAATTGTCCTTTTTCTATAAGCAAAATTGGGGGTAGGACTGGATATCTTCCCAGTCTTCCCAGACTCCACTCTCCTCCAAAAAAAATCAGAGAGATCAAATTATAAATCCTTGTTAGCACCTTCCACACCTTTCTTATATATTTTTCATTCATGAAAGGCAGAAAATTCCTAAGACCTTCTGTGTACACCTTCAAAACACAAAACAAGCATTAAAATAATGAAAACAAAACCAAACATAATGTACCCTGAGAAAAATTTCAAACATATTAGACTCTTGCAGTTAGATGTGACAAGTAAGTATTGGTTTTGCTTATAAGACCCCACTAAATCAAAACAATGGGGCCGATGGTGCAGGATAATTGTCTCTGATATGCTGCTGGCAGTGTTATTTATGTTACTTTTTTATAAAATATGCTGTCACAATGGCAGCCTGCCTGGGACCTCGGTATTTATGGAGTGGCCTATCTTTAGGTGCTTCTGGTGTACAAAATTTCAAAGAAGGAATAAAAAGTATGTTCAGTTACATCATTGTAAAATTGCCCTTTATCTTTCACAACAACATTATCAATCAAAAACTAAATGTATGAGATTTTCACAAGGAACACACATGTGTAACCAGCATGCAATTTCTGTAAGGTTTTGTTTACTTTTTTGTTTTGCTTTTGCAGAACCTCTTTATCAGATTAAGGATGTTCCTTATTCTTCCTGATTAGGTGAGGAAAGTTGTTGTAATATGTTTTTCTTTTTTGCCAAATGCTTTTTTTTTTTTTTGCATCTACTAAAATGGTTTCTGCCCCTAAAACTGTTTATATAGAGAAATATATTGCTTGATATTCTAATGTTAAAGCAACTATGTGAACCTGAAATGACCTATTTGGTCAAGGCACAGTACTATTCCTTTATAATATGAGATTTGCTTATAGCAGTTCACTTAGCACTTTGACCTCCTCTAAATTTAAGATAAAGATTGGCTTGTATTTCTTTCTTGTAATGTCCTTGTAAAACTGTTGTTGCCAGTGTGATAATGGTCTCATAGAATGAGTTAACTTTTCTCACATTTTATATTTTCCCATAGAATTTATGTACAGTTTCTTCCTTCAGTGTTTGGGGAAAATTACAATGAGACCATTAAGTCCTGGAGATTTCTTTGACAACTTGCTTTTATATGCAGATTTAAATTCTTTAATATAACTAAAATATTCATATGCCTTATAATGCTTTTTTTCTTTTCTGGAAATGTATCTGATTGTTTAGTTATCAAATATATTGTCATAAGGATTTTCAAGATTAAAAAAATTTTTTTAATGTTTTATTTTATTTTTGAGAGAGAGAGAAAGAGCAAGAGAGGGAGGGACAGAGAGGGAGACACAGAATCCAAAGCAGGCTCCAGGCTCCTAGTTGACAGCACAGAGCCCCACAGGGACTTGAACGCATGAACCCTGAGATCATGACCTGCGCTGAAGTCAGACGCTTTGACTGAGCCACCCAGCGTCCTTCAACATATCTTCTTATTGTGATTTTCAATATCTCTAGGAACTATGTAGATATCCTATTTGTTATTCCTGATATTATTACTTTAGCACATTTTAACTGACATTTCTCAATTTATTCTACAGTCTTGCTATTTCCATCTTTATGTTCGCTAGTATTCTTTGCTGTCTTCTCACGTATTAAACAAATAGTTTTATTATTCTATTTTCCCTTCTCTTAGTTTTCATTGTGTGCACGTGTACGGGGGTGTGTGGTGCTGCATGTGCACACACCCATACTCTTAGTGGTTACCCTGGAAATTATAGTATACCTCTTTGATTTTGCTACATTCTTATTTCAATTATTACTTTTACCACTTCTAAAACAATATTAGGAATTTGGTAAAATTTAATTTAATTACTGTCCTTCTAGGTGTTTAAATTTTTTTCATGATTTTTAACCTACATGTTTTAAATTACATTAGACATTATACGTTTTCGTCTACTTAACACTCAAATTTATTTACTCTTTGTAATGCTTCTAATTACTTTTTACATTCCTCTGCTTTAATAATTTTTTCTTTCCAATTTCCTTTTAATTTTGTCTTTTTGTGTGCATGACACTGTTGTTATCAGTTTACATTAGTATTTTTTCCCCCTGAAAATGCATTTATTTTGCCTCAAATTTTAAAGAATACTCTGAAAGGGCATAAAATTCTAGACTGACATTTTAACTTTTCTTTTGGTACTTAAATATGTCTTATTGTTTCCTCTGGCTTGTTTAATATTTGCTAAAACTTAATTGTCTGCCTTATTTTGGCTCCTGGCAGGTGTTTCCTCCCCTCCCCTCTGGTTTCTTATAAGATCTTTTTACTTTGCTTTTTAAGCAGTTTCTTAGGATAATCTTAGGTGTTGGAAATGTTGAAGTTATAATATCTAGTAGACATTATAAATTAAGGATGCTTCTTAAGAATAACCAATGGAAAAAAGACAGTCTCTTCAGCAAACGGTGTTAGGAAAACTGGACAGCAACTGCAGAAGAGTAAAACTAAACCAGTTTTTACACCATACAAAAAAAAATTCAAAATGGATGAAAGACCTAAACTTAAGACAAGAAGCCATCAAAATCCTAGAGGAGAAAACAGGCAAGAACATCTTTGACCTCGGCTGGAGCAACTTCTTACTTGACAAGGCAAGGGAAACAAAAGCATTAATGAACTCTTGGGACCTCATCAATACAAAAGCTTCTGCACAGTGAAGGAAACAACAAAACAAAAAGGCAATAGTCAGAACAAAAGAAGATATTTGCAAATGACATATATCAGATAAAAGGTTAGTATCCAATATCTATAAAGAACTTATGAAACTCAACACCACCACCAAAAAAAATCCAGTGAAGAGACAGGAAGAAGACATGAATAGACACTTTTCCACACAAGACATGAGAGATAGCTAAGAAACACATGAGAAAATGCTCAATATCACTCGTCATCCGGGAAATACAAATCAAAACCACAGTGAGACACCATGTTACACTTGTCAGAATGGCTAAAGTTAACAACTCAAGCAGTTTTCAAATTTTCCCATTGTTTCTATTATGTTTTATATTTTGGCTGTAATTTCCTCGTTTTCTTTTTCCTCTTACATTATCAGCTGGACTTAATATATTCTTACTGATATAAAGAACACTTTCCTCCATATTTTTGGCATACCTGAAGTATACTACGATTTCTCAGTCAATAATTATTTAAAAAAAATTTTTTTTAATGTTTTATTTATTTCTAGGAGAGAGAGAGAGAGAACGTGAGCAGGGGAGGGTCAGAGAGAGAGGGAGTCACAGACTCTGAAACAGGCTCTAGGCTCTGAGCTGGCAGTCAGCACAGAGCCCGACGCGGGGCTCGAACCCACGAACCGCGAGATCATGACCTAAGCGAAAGTCGGATGCTTAACCGACTAAGCCACCCAGGTGCCCCTCAATAATTATTCTTGAAGTTCACTACCTTCATGTTCTTTTTTGGGTTGGTTACTATATATATATATATGTCGGAGGCAGGCTCCGGCAGGTCCAGGAGTCCCTGAAGGATGGACGGTGTCAGCGAGAGAGAGAGAGAGAGAGAGAGAGAGAGAGTGAGTCCTGAGATTCTTTCTGATCACCAGGCAGGCATCTCTGCTCTGTTGGTTTTGGTGTCTTTATTTTAAGGTTCAACAATAACATGACATCAGAAGACAGAATTTTTACAGGGGCTAATTATCTGTAACAAGATGCTTTGACCAGTGGAAGGTGTACAGAAACAGGCTTTACAAAAGTATTCTTGCAGAACCTCCCCATATTCTTGATGTCAGTCCCCCAGATTAAGATACTAACTTATCTTATTTTGCATGGGTAGGCCTCTAGACAATTTTTAATCACAAGAGGAAGAATGTATATTAGGCTTGTTCCTAAGTTGCTTGAGCAAGCCTTTTCCTTGATGCTGAATGTGCAAGCACCATGGGGGCCATAAATATGTCAGTCTTTGCATCTGGGTTTATGTTTTAGCTACTCTTATCTATCCTCATCCCAGCTGCCAGGGTAAGGGTGGGTGTTTGTGGAATGTAGGCCTTGAGGAAGGGACTGCTATGCTTCACCAATTAGCAAAGATACATGTAGTAACTTATGTTCTGCCCTTATCTGTACCTTAACTTTATATTAGGCCCTTTGTCTCGGAGCCAGGCTCAGTTGTAAGTCTTGTGTTCTTAACTCCCTTTATTATCTAAGTCTTGGATCTGCAAGGCCCATAGGAAGAGCCTTTTCACAATCATCCACAGAGCTTTCATCTAAAATCTCTTTTGTAAAGGCAGGAATATGCTTTTCCATATGAGGTATCTGTGTTCAGAATATGGGTCTGATATGGAATATTTTGCGGCCTGGTCAATACCAGCAGGCTCATTTCTAACATGAGCCAGTAATAGCAGAAAGAGATACCAGTTTTCATTTCTCATGGAAGGAACTGTGCAAACGCTGCCATTTCCTTGCTGTGACTGCCATCCAGAGAGGCCGGTGTGGCTCCCGGCATGTATATATGTGTGTATATATATATATATATACACACTACTATAGTATATATAGTATACTATATTATACACTTGGATTATATTATTTTTATAGCATTTTTTACATTATATACTTTGCATTATGTAAGATTAACAGATCTTTTTTCAATAAGATATTTATTTATTAACTGTTACTTTGTGTGTGTATGTAGAGAAGATGTACTATTACACTCTCTAAAGCTGATCTGCCTAGAGTAGAAAATGTATTAAGCTTTTCCACCTCCTGTAAAACTTACATCTGAATCTAAACAGTCCCATTTGAAATTGCTCAGGCTCTCTCAAAAGACCTCTATCCCTGAGACTGAAAATATGTGAGTTTGTACCACGTGTGTCATATTTAACATCCTGAAAAAAAGATTTTGTCAGAGGCAGATTTACCAGGAGCTGATATAACTTATGTCTCAGAGTCCTGGAACCGGTGTGAACCATTTCTAAATCCCTCCAATATGCCTTAGAGTATTCATATTCAGCTGGACATAGAGTTTTATAAAATGTTATTCAGAAGTAAGATATTTTAGCTGCAACTGGTTAAGTCTGCTTGATTTTTCTTCTCCAACTTTCTTTACATCACACATCTGTTGGGAAGGGCTGTCGAAAATCTGAAGATTCAGTAAGCACAAGTTAACATGGAAGATATATTTTGTTTAGAAATAGCAAATTATAGGGTCGCTTGGGTGTCTCAGTTGGTTAAGCAACCAACTTCAGCTCAGGTAATTACCTCGCAGTCTGTGAGTTCGAGCCCCAAGTCAGGCTCTCTGGCAGCTCGGAGCCTGGAGCCTGCTTCGGATTCTGTTTCTCTCTCTCTCTCTGTCCTTCCTCTGCTTGCTCTCTGTCTCTCTCTCAAAAAGAATAAATATTTAAAAAAAAAGAAATAGCAGATTTTATCTGCTCTTCTGTCAAGTTTGTGTGTAGTTAAACATTGGTTAGCCATCCCTGTATAAGAAAATCTTCTAGAAAAATCTTAGTGTCCTCTATACCAAGCTCTAGAGAATAGTGTCATGTAACCAATAGTGACAATAACCAAAACGACTGATATTTATAACCAATATGAAGTATGTTTAAACTTAATTGCTAGAAAAAGATAACTTGAAAATATTCTGAAATCTTATAGTTCATATATCAAAGAAATGTTTCCCACATTTGATAGCAGTTCTGAATATTGAAATATTATCAATAACATACTGTGACAATGATTTTCTAAATCAACATAAATAAAAAGTAAAATTTTGATTACCTATTTTACAGAAAAGATCATTTATTTTATTATCCTTTCTATAAAAACAATATTTAATTCATTATTAATAGGAGGTCAGGAATATCCAGCTATAATATTCAGATAAATGTTACAGAAGTATGTTTTCTATTATGTTATCTTTCTGGATTCTGTGATGTTTGTAGTAATTTTAGCTTTTTAAAAATTGTTTACTGTAATTTAAAAATGTTCTTTCTAAATAAATATTTGCATTTCTTTCTAATCTTACAATCACAATCCTGTATTAGTTTTCTTCAAAACAACCCTCTAGCTACAATAAGAATTGAACCTCCTGCCTGGATCTATATATTGTTCTGGGTCTTAGACTGTGTTGCTGTCCTCAAATGGAATGGTCCAGGCCATATTTCTTGTCTGCATCATTACTGAAACCTCTTTTGGTTTCTAATGTTGTAGTCTGTAGCTATTAACATGATATTCTTTGTTTGGTTCATGTAACATTCCTGGAGATCCCTGGCCATCTCCTCCTTGATGAGTATTTTGAGTTGAATTTTGTACCCCCAAAAGACACGCTGAAGCCCCAACCTCCAGAATCATGAATGTGATCTTATTTGGAAATAGGGTCTTTGTGGATAGGATCAAGTTAAACTGAAGTCATGCTGGATTAGGTATTAATGATGACCCTAATCCAATGGCTACTTTCCTTATAAGAGGAGGGAAATTTGGACACAGAAACACACTGGGAGAACACGTGACAAGTGAAGAAGAATAAGAGCTGTGTGGCCACTATCTAAGTGCAGTGTAAGCCCTGAGAGTTTATCTTTCTTTTTTGTAAAGCCTGACTCAAGCTTTGATTGTAAAGCATTCACTTTAGAGATGGATATTCTATAAACACATTGCCAAACAAAGGACCAGATAAAGAGCCAGGTCACCCTTCCCAACCCCCACCCCCAACCAGGCTTCTTTGTTTTAAAGATCTTGGTTGATTTGGGTAACTCACCTTTTAGACCACTTGTTCTGTTTTCTTTTCCTGTGCTTTAAAAATCCACTCTTAGGTTTTAAATTCACCAATACAGAGGAGTCCACAAAATCTTAGGACTCCATCCTTAACCCCAATAAGCACAGAGCTCCATGTTGTGTGGCCCCTCGTGTGACATTTAATTTCCAGGACTTGTAAGTAATATACATTTTTTTAATCAAGTTTCCTGGTGATTATTGCTGAAGCCAGCTTGCAATCACAGTAAGAACTACAGGGGCTGGTCCAGTCACACACAACACCAAGGAATGCCAAAGTTGTCTAGCAACCCACACAACATAGGAGAGAGGCATGAAACAGATTTTTCTTGGAGCCTTGAAGAAAGAACCAATCCTGTCCACACCTTGGTTTCCAATTTCCAGTCTCCAGATTTATGGTACACTGTTATAATAGCCCTCAAAAACTTATAAATACTAACTCAGACTTCCTTCAGCTTTCACAGATCTGTAGACTTATCTACAGTCATCCCCCTGTGGATAGGTCTCACCGTCCTTGGCAGGGAGGCAATATTTCCTTCCCTTGTAAGGTCTGTAGGTAGCATCTCCTTTTCTGTCCCATAGAATGGAGCAATGCTATGAGTGCATTCAGCTCTGGCAGCTAGGTTCTGCTCAAAAATCGCTTCCCAGAATAACAATTAAAGGATTCAAAGTGAGAACTGTTGGCTCTAGCTGCTCCCTGCAGCCTAAAGATGGGCAATGTGTAGTGCCCATATATATATATATACATATATATATATATTTGCTCTATTCTCCCACTTTCCTCACTACTTCCGTCTACAATTTCAGTAAATACATTAAAAATTTCAGATATTAATATGTTTTTATTTAATAGACTCTGTTCTTAAGGAAAAAAATGAAAAATGGGGAAAAATACCTAATTGCTGTGCAGAGTCAGTCTTTTATTTTTATTTTCTTTTTAAATATTTTATTTATTTCTAGGAGAGAGAGAGATAGCATGAGCAGGGGAGGGTCAGAGAGAGAGGGAGTCACAGACTGAAACAGGCTCCAGGCTCTGAGCTGGCAGTCAGCACAGAGCCCGACGCGGGCCTCGAACCCACGAACCGCGAGATCATGACCCAAGCGAAAGTCGGACGCTTAACCGACTATGCCACCCAGGCGCCCCAGAGAGTCAGTCTTTTAAACAAATATTAAAATAAAAAGGAATTTTTCTATTATCAAACCACTCAAAACTAATTACAAAGCGGCTCCTGATAAACTGTTTGATAACCAAAGTAAGAAAGTATTTTAACCATCTGTTTCTCAACAATGTTTTGCCCTCATTCTTTATGCATTTTTTTACTGAATTATTTATTATTGCAAAATCTTTTGTGATAAAAATATGATACAGAAATTTGATTTATTCAAATGTCACAACAAACATCTTTAATATTGAATCTCAATGAATTTATTTACATTTACAGTAAAGTTTTAATCATTCTCAAAAATCATATTTAGGATAATTAATTTTAATCTATCATCAAAGAAAATAACTATTATAATTACAAATTTAACAGTTTTAGCACTTATTATGCATTTTATTTCACATACTTTACTTCAAATAGATACCTCAATTAAAAAGCTGACTACACTCTACAAATACACTAGTAGTATCTATTATGTTCACAAATACACAGATAAATCTGTTCAATGTGTTTTGAATAAATTTTATTAGAAAGATGTCTGCAAGGTATGGTTATCATTTTTTTCTATTTCTAACATGAAAAAATATTTTTCTTCTTAGCAAAGAATCAAAGTACACATTTTAAAACTATATGAATATTCACCTGAATTGGGCGAACAAAAACCATACCTACTTATGATTCTTAAATAAATATTAAAATCCTGAACAACCTGACTTAGAGTCAAAATAGACAACTTTTCTAAAGAGAAGGCATCTAATGAAGACAATGGAACATGCTCTCAGATTACAGAAATCTTATTTTTCACTCAGAAATGTCTTTTAGGCTAATGTTTGCTTTTTTTTCCTGCATCAATCCAGCCCTGTCTATCTCAGGACTTCATGGCGATTAATTGATCTTTGCAGATCCCCTTCTACACTGAAAGCATGTGTAATAGATTGGGGATTGCAATTAGAAATAAACTGACTTTTACTTTAGCTTTCTTCCATGCAGGTAGTCTAACTACCTTTGTTTGTTAAATATCAACTTAGCTTAGCAGAGTTAAGATCACATATTGGACAATCTTACCAACTGATCTCACTTGAAAACAAAATTGAGAATCAAGTGTTTTAAGTGGTGTTCCTTTCAACAATTTATCTGAGCATATATAGAAGATACTTTTATAGTCATCACAAAATGACCTTTTAGAGAAAGCACTCAACATGCTGAGTGCCCCTTTTGTTAATGGGAATGAGCAGTTAAATAATACAACTGACCTGAAAAAAAAAAATGACTGAGTCATCTAGAAATTTGTTTCTCATAGAAAAACATCTAATTTTATTTGTGAATATATTAAGCACTTTCCCATCTATGAAATTTCAGATTACATTTGACATCAAGCATTTTACACTTTCAGGCACATTATAGTCTGGGACAGGTGGTATTATAATTTTATGTGCATTTTATATAAGCAATTAATAGAAATTATCTGAACAATGGATGTTTTCATTAATTTTTGAGCCAAGTTTGATTGCCTCATTCAGGCTAAAAAATTAATTTCAAGTCAGATCTTCAAAATGTCTGTATAGATCATGTACAAGCCATGTTCTGGCTAATTTGTTTCATTATGTAGCCACAGACCTTTCCAATAATATCCATTAGTTTTTCAATGTAGACTTGGAGCTAGTAAGATGATACAGGAAAACTGAATAATTTGTTTTGGGAAATGCAAAAAATCACCTAGAAATATCAAATGAGAACACATATCAAATGAAAGTAATGGCAACTTAGATTACTATAGGAACTGTGACTATTACTAACCCTGTTATTGTATTTTAAGTATATATGAATTGTGAATCAGTGAGGCTACATGAACCGGATCTTTATTACATCACACAGTTAATGTCATGGTCTCCTATGTCAATTTTCCTATCTGGGCTCTTTCCTAACACTACATTATTTATTCCATTTAAATACACACTTTGAAGAACAAATTGGTATTAAATGTAACAGCAAATTAAATACATATGCATATGAGGAAGTTTCTATAAATGAACAGTTCCATAGGGAAAATGATCCTTTGATTATTTCTACTGGGATGCATACATTTAGAACTTAAAAATAAGTATTGATATAAAGTGTTTATAGCAATAAATCATGTGATTATAAAGGTCACATTTGGAATTATGAAATAGAAGTCTGTCTTGCTGAGTTTTAAGCTGGAAGAAAAGTAAGAATTCATATCTCAAGGTGTGAATTCAATCAACAAAGTAAAACATTCTAGTACCACAGGTCCTGGGATCAAGCCAAATTATGTGAAATTTATAGAGATTGGATCCTTGCAGGTGAGTATTCAAAGATGTCTACATTATCATATACCTTTAGTTGTGTATAACATTAGGTAATGGAAAATTCAATAAGTATATAAAATGTGACTGGAGTAATGATTTGACATTAGCTAAAAAGTATTTGCACTGCCTGATGTTATGTGCCTTTTTATTGTCTTTTCAATTACGCTAACTTTTCCTATTCCATTCACATAGTACTTTTGATACTAATGTCATGCTTCTACGAAATAGTTCACCAAGGTTGAGACATTGCAAAGAACTAAGAGAAAATTGCTTACCAGCCCATTCAATCAGTCTATGTAGTAACTTGTTCTCAGGTAAAAAAGTTATTTCAAAATCATATGCTGAAAAGCTGTTTAAATTAAAACATCCCTATAGTGTTTACATTTTTGAAAAAATTCTGTGTAATACAACTATCATAAACTTTATATACTTTTCAGAAACTGAAATGAATAATTACCTCGATACCACTTCATGGAAATATCTGAATACAGAAAATATCCAAAAATTTCTTGTTTATCTATATTGATCTATTATCTTTTATTAGATCTTAAAATATTTAATCTTACCCATCTTCTGGTATGACTAAATTTACATACTGATCATCCTAATCCCACTAAACACTAATATACTGCAACTTACACACTTATACTCAGCATATATAGAGATTTTAGATGGATGTATTATCTATTACAGTTTATTTTTCATAAGCCAACAATGTAACCAATGGGAGCTATCACATTTCATTTGGAAAGAAACTCCTATTTTGGGTTTTATATTTAAATTTAATACTGCTAAGCAGTATTTTTCTATTATACCGTTAGCAATTGTATGTTTTTGTTTTGTTTTGCTTTGTTAAGGGCTTTTTAAAATACTATTTGTCATACTGGATCATTTTGCGTTTATGTGCTCCATCAAAACAGGGCGGGAGTCTAGTTGGGGACATTTTAACCCATCAGAACACATATGCATTAACTATTTCTCCCAGAAACATGTCTGATTTGGGTTTTCCTCCTTCATAGAAGCACACAAATATGAAGAAATGAAATCAGTATTGATTTACAACACAGATAATTATAGAAGAATGAGTGAGAAGGCTTTCTAATAGAATTCTGTCAATCAGCTCCAGGCCCAACTTTCTCATTATGTGTTTGCTAAAACTATATGATGGAATTTGTCTGGTGACATTTCAGGGATAGTGACTTTGATTTCAAAGGAAATGTTTCAGGTTCATTTCATTACCTTAGAAAAGTAAAAGCAAATTTGCCTTATAAAAAGCAATTACTTCTTAGCTGACCAGTGCACAATAGCAATATAAGAGAGATTTCTCATTCCACTATTCAAATTCTGAACCAGCAAACTAGTGTTTGATTTTGCTTTAAGCCAATTTTACCATGTTTGAATTGCAAAAGCATTTAATCTTCATAAAGTAGGTTATTATAATGGAGATCATATTGTATGGGTATGGAATACCAGCAAAGGGACAACAGGAGGGGTTATTTTTTCAGTATTTATAGCATTTAAAAATGTTATTTGGTAGAAAACATGCATGAAAATTTTAAGAAATGAGGAGAATAAATTTTAAATTGAGACATTGTGCTATTGTTTGCTTCTGCACTTGGGTTCATATTCATTTCAAATTATAGTTCTATGAATTTTTAAGTGATGAACAAAAAAATAGTTCTAGTCACCTGTAATGACTGTAATGAATAATATTGGAAAAATCTGACTGAATCTTAATCATGTTGTTTTCATTTATCTTTAGTATTTTTAATTTACTCTCTATATTTCATACATTTATAAAAGTACTTTTACTTAAGTTTGTAAAGTTATTCCAAAGAAGGTAGTATTAGCAGGAAGTGGCATCAGACCTCAAGTGGAGACTGAAGGAAGACCAATTCTGGGGAACTAGAGAAAACTGTATGAATGAAGACAACCAGTAAATTAAATGAGGTAACTTGGTTCAAAACCCTAGACCTCCTACCTCAAACCAAATGAGATTTTTATTTCTGATGGAAGAAAGGAACAGTTAGTGAGACAACATCGTCAATCCTGATGATCTAGTCCTCTAATCTACTGCTGACACTTGTATATTAATTTTATGGGCCATTCATTTCTCAAATATCTGGAATTTGTCAGTCTCAACACATTTTTAAAAATTTAAAGCATACTTCATAATTTAAAAAATAGAGATAAAGACCGGGAGACCATTTGTGTGCATAGATTTGTTATCCTTCAGTATCGAGTCTAATAAGGGGTTAGATGAACCCCTCAGGAAAACTATCAATTATAGATGAAAGCTACCAATTACAAAAATTTCCGGCAAATACAACGGAGTGGTAAAACCAAAAATTTGAAATTAACAAAGAGAAAAAAAGGTATGTTTACATTAAACAAGATTTTTATATTATTGTCAGTTAAACTTACTCTCTAAAATGAATCTCCAGTGTGAAAAACATGAGAGAAAAAGTATTAAATCAAAAAAAATTGAAATATAGAAAACAAAAACAAAACATTGAAATCTATAAAAGTTGATCTATAAATTTAAATGAGTTAAGTGTATACCATTAGAACTAATAATAATCATGGTATAAACATATTTTAGGATTTTAAACAATAAAAATGTATATGCGTATTTATCTGTGAAAATTAAAGGAAACCACATTTGGAATGGAGTCTGGAGGCCAGCAGGGGGACCCCTCGTGTCCTACCACTTATCAATAGTAGCCACCAAAGGAAGAGACCTACCTTGCAAATCCATACTACTTTACTACACCGGCAGAAGGAAAAAAGATTTTCCCCTTCCCCCACCAACAGCTCAACGAATGAGACTCATAACTTACCCAATGAAAAGCCACTAGACCTTCAACTCCCTGTTTCCTCCAATGGCTTTTTTTGTGTGTATAACCACCCACCCAACTAACCCCCTTTTCCTCTGTAAAGGAGCGTTTTCGTCCTTTGTTCTCCAGACTTGCCTACAGGTTTGCCCTAGCATTCTTGCTCTGGATTATAACTCTGCTATTCCTCAATGAAGTCAATTTTTGCAGGGATTTTTGGTGTTATGGTAATGTATCTATTCACATCTATTTTTTGTGAGTTGTCAAAATATCAAGAAATAAAAATACTCCATGTTATCTTCTGCTAAAATGTGTTAGCATTTTTGGATGTTATTTCAATATTAAGTACTTTTTACAGTCTGAGATAAGAAGTGATTTATATATCACTATGTGTTAATAAATGGTTTAAGTCTTCAGATCAACATTACCATGCTTATAGCCAATAGTCAAGCGACTTATGTTTTGCCAAAGGAACTGCAATAAACATTTATACATTGAATAAGTATCAATGAACCTTGTAGAGCTATAAAATTCTATCTTTACAATAGCAAGTCTAGCAGGTAAATTTGAGTTTTTATCAATACAATAACAGAAAATAAAACCATGACTCCAAATGACATATGAATGTCACCATATAAATATTAAAGAACAAAAGGAAAAAAGTAAAAACCTGTGATAAAATATATATCTGTAGGAGCAAAGAGGTTGTAAATCACCTAAGTGGGGGACAATAAGTCCAACATGATATAAGAGAATGGAAATAAAGTGGTGAAGTGTCAGTGGAAAAAATATGAGAATGGTCCATGAGGTAGAGTTTCATGACCAATTGAGATAAATGGGAGAGGCATATGCAACATCTTACGTGAAAAAACATTGTCAGTGGGTGGAAGAGACGTTTACAACTGGAATTCTAAATTCAAACTCAACATTTACCATTGTATCATAGAAATACTTATTACAGTCACAAGATTAGAGGTTTTTTAGATAGAGACTTTTTTTGTGAACTTGAAAAAACAGAATCAGTATTTGAGGTTATGTGGCAATATTTGATGAAGTGAAAATAATTATTTTCAGGTACTTTAAAAATAAGACTCAAATACTATTTTAAGATTAAGTGTAGGTTAGAAAAAACAATTTTCTCTAGCCTTCTAAGTTCTTTGCTGAGACATTCCTGTAATACATGACATTAACAGGAGTGGGAAAAAACCCAGAAATTTAATGACATATATAACTCCTGCATCTATGGGAGATAACCAGGAAAACTGAGTAACTCTCTGAAATGGCCCAAGCCATCCCTTAAATACCATCACTAGCTAAAGACAGAAGATTTTGGATTTGATGGTTCCAGTTTTGGGAGACTTTCTGGCAAAGTATAGTAAACAAGTATATGGTTGTTATGCAGATTTAAGTCCTTGCTTTCTCCACTGAGTAAAGTTGCTGGAGATTTAGTCATCCTTCTCTTCCCTATACAGAGAAGGAGACACCCTTGCAATTGGAGATTCCCTTTACAAATGTATATGTTTCTTAACAAAAGGATAACATCTACCAGGTTTTCAGAACTTTTCTTATATCTCTTGTTTCTTAAAAATAATCCTTATGCCAAAAAGGCGTATTTTAAAGTGGCAAATTCTACACCCTTTCATAATAAAATGTTCAGTTGCCACATAGTTTTATCCCATGTTTTAATTAAGACATCTTAAGTGTCATCTACTCTCTTCAAAACTCTTTTACTTTAATTTGGGAAGTTCAAGAATTGTATAAAATAACTGAGAGATAAATCCCAACAAATATGTCTCTTCTTTTTTCTTCTTTTTTTAAGATTGTTTATTTCTTTTGAAAGAAAGAGTGCACATAGAAGGAAGGGCAGAGAGAGAGAGAGAGACAGAGAGAGAAAGAGAGAGAGAGTCCCAACAGGTTCCACATTGTCAGCATGAGCCCAACTATGGGCTTGAGATCATGAACCCAATCCAATGCCGGGCTTGAACTCACAAAGTGTGAGATCATGACCTGAACTGAAAACAAGAGTCAGACACTCAATGACTGAGCCACCCAGGCACCCCTGTCTTCTTTTCTTTATACAGAGATAATTTATGGTATTGTTAAAGATAATGTACTTCATGTTGTGTTGCTCATGTCAAGCATTAAAAATAATATTTGTACAGTATGCATACAGGTTTCAGTTGTGATGTATTTAATAATAATGTAAACAGTTTGATGATTACTTAAGAAATGCTTAATAGATCATTGTTTCCTTATGGCTTAATTATAAACCAATAATTTATAATTATATAAATATAATAATTTATAATTATGGAACTGAATCTGAACTCCCAGATTCAGTTCCATAAAATTTACACTCTGATCTCTATATTACTCAATATTCCCCCAAGTAATACACACTCTAGTGCTCTCAGGACTTTGCTCCTAATTTCCTCTTTGCTTTACATACTTTGGAATCACATACCAAACATCACTTTCTTTTTTTAAAACTATGCTTGCTTTCATTAGGTAGGATTAACTTTTCTTCATTCACATTCTTTCAACCTTCTCTATAAGCATCTTTTGCATAAAATACTGCATCTAACTGTCCTATAGGACTGCATTTCCAAAGAGGCAAGAGTATTCTTATTCAGTGTTATATCTTGAGCACCTATCGATATTACCATATAATAACTAATACAATAACAAATGATGATAACCACTAGCACAAAATAGCAACTGCTGGTTACCAGTCATGGGTAATTTCCTGTGTCCACTACTAGGCTCTTTACCTTGATCATTCATTTAATTATTCAACAACTCAATAAAGTTGAAACTGTTATTATCTCCTCTATGCTGTTGAGGAAATTAAGGTAAATAGAAGTAGAACAATTTACGTGTGCATGTTTGGTGACTATGGATATAGCTCACAAAGTAGTGGGATTGAAAATTGTGTTTCCCTGGTGCCTGGGTGGCTCAGTCGGTTAAGCGTCCGACTTTAGCTCAGGTCATGATCTCACGGTTCGTGGGTTCGGGCCCCATGTCGGGCTCTGTGCTGACAGCTAGCTCAGAGCCTGGAGGCTGCTTCTAATTCTGTGTCTCCCTCTCTCTCTCTGACCCTCCCCTGCTCACACTGTATCTATCTCTCTCTCAAAAATAAATAAAACATTAAAAATTAAAAAAAAAGAAAATTGCGTTTCCTCTGTGTGTGGCCTTCCAGTTCTGTATAATTAAGACAACTGTATCTTTATGTTTGATAGGGCTCACTGCAAGTAAGAGTGCTCAAGATTACCACAGGCCCATTTGAGGAAAGAGAACATTTGGAGAAAAATTGTAACCAGTTTACTAAAAGTTACCCCTGTCGAATAAAATTTAAACACTGCATCTGAGTATAATTTAAGCAGATTTGATCACAGTATGATAATGACAGAACTGTTTTTTTCCGTACCCAATACACCATTTCATCTGCTACCCTGTCTGCCCCAACTGCTCTGCTTATAAGACAAGCAACTAAACGAAGAAACAAATAAAATATAAATAAAATAAAACGCAGGTGCTGCTTTGCTCTGAGTACAGTGGCAGCAAAGACTCATTCACTTCTGTCCCTCACAAATTGATCTGGGATTTTGCTACCACAATTCTTAAATCTTCAGATGTGATGTGATGAATATATTTAGATGTCTTTGGAGATTAGTGTCTTGTTCCTTTGTTTTTGGTATGACAGGCAACACTCAAGAATAAAGTGTGGCACCATTCCAATGGCCATTGCTTACCTTTTCTACTGATTGCGAAATTCTGTATTTCCTCTGAGTGCTGAGTGGAAGGGAGAGTAGAGATGACAGAAATGATACCAAATAAACTTTTTGGATTCCAGTGTAGCTAAAAAGAGGGAGAGAAAGAGAGAGAGAGAGTGAGAGAGAGACAGAGATTATCTAACTCAAGATTTTAGTGTGAAAGAGAAAACTCCACAAAGAATTACTAACTTTAAAAATAACAAACATTAAAAGATGTGGAAATATAGAAAAAACATTCTCTCCTAGGGCTTTGCTGTTTTACCATTTGAAATGAAGTCATGGGATATTGCAACCATTAATGGCCACATACACTAGGAAGCTTATCAACTATGACAGTTTTATGATTTCTAAAATGATAGATTTTTCAAATTTAAGATATATTCTAGAAATACATTCTAGATATATTCTAAATATTCTAAATTCTATTCTAAATACATTCTAGATATATGTAAGATATATTCTAGAAATATATTCTAAGTGCCAATACTTCTGAAATATTCAAGAAATATCTGCAGAATTTTTCAAATCATTCAACTTAACCAATAAGAAGTTCTAAAATTTTACTGCACTTTATATGAAATTACATTCATTAAAAGCTGTAATGAAAAGTTAGGATTTAAAAAGTGTTTCAAGCCAGTATTATGTTTACAAACTAAATTCTTTCCAACAAAAGGAGAAGAACAAATGATGCAGGGGATAGAAATCAAGGAAAATACTTTAAAACAAAGTATGATTCACATAAAAATAATTTCAAGAGAAAATTTAGTAGATAGGATGAATAATGAATTAAAGGACACAAACCAGTATAATTTAACATGATTTACGTTAAAAGCACACAAAGTTTCATTAATCTTACTTTACTTGATTTTATAATTTTGATTATTGCCACAACTCAGTCACTATCAGACCATACAATCTGACTCATTTGTGTGTCTTAAAGCCAGATCATCTATTTTCTTGATTGTTTCCATCATTATTTTCCTTGGCTGATGCATCTGTTCTCTGTCAATTGCAAAATGGAGTCTCTGAGAATCTCATTTCAATTTTATATCAACTCTTCTAAAAATCAAGTGGCTCTTAGTTGGTTGGCACTTTGCAAAATGACTTCTTTCTACTGAACTTTTCTGGGGATGGGATTAAAAGGCACAGCATACTACAAGAATCTAAGAGGGAAATGACAAGCAAAGAGCAGAGCAAGTGCAAACATCCATGTCCAAGAGACCAGTAGATAACATTAATGTGACAAACCAGCATCAGGCAGCCACAGGAGAAATTAGGGAATGGGCACTGCCAGATCTAATACAAGCAATAAGAAACCAAGTGAGTGTCCCAAGCATGCTATGAAGGCACACACATGAGTTGTGTCTTTCCACAGTGTCAGCTTTATTCAATCATAAAGCAAGGTTAAAGTAGGTTCAAGAGTCCAAACCCAATGAAATTGTATTATGCATTTAACTTGGCTTCATACGTGCCACAAAAGCAAAGCACAAAACAGTCACACAACAAACAAAAAATAACAAGGTGTAAGAAGTTAATGAACCCAGTGTGAAGTCAGTCCATGAGTGAGTTGAGATGTAGACTCAGTCTGGTCCGGGTCAGCTCTCAGCCCATGCTGCTTATTATGTTCAAGCAGTGGAGGATCTCTGTTCTGTTCAGAGATCAATCAGGCAGAGCCTTCTGCGGCATTTGCCTTTTTGATGCCATCAGATGTGAAAGGTTCAAGTGTCTGGAGACTTTGACAGTTTGCTGCAAATATTCAGCCTTTTTAAAGGGGTTTAATCCTTCTTGGACCTTTGCAGGCCTCCTCTGATTCTGTTCACTGTCAGTTCTGGGTGTTATCAGCCTGTGCTGACTTGGGGGATATCTCGACTTAGCTGCAATGCCCATGGCTTCTTACATCACTGCTTGACATGAGTTACTGCTTGACATGAGTAACTCCATCTTTCTGTCTACAGTGAGCAACAATCATAGGGGAGTTGTAACAATAAGAAAACATGTGAATACAAATATTTGCAAGCATCAAGCAGACAGTATCACTGTAAAATTTACCAGAGCCTGCTTAAAAAATATCTATACATTTTAAGCAGTAAGATTCAATTTCAGAAAGCCTGATTTGGACTTTCAGTTGGGAACATTCATTTGGCCATAGTTAGGAAGTATTAGGACAATGGATCAGCAACAGCTGGTTACAAGATTCTTAAATAGATGCACATATGTTGTAACCATTTGTATTTAATAGATTCACATCATCATCCCGGAGGGAGTTATCGTGTTAAATCTGCCCTTTGTGACAATGAGTCTTGCTGATTATGTGTGCTAAAAGGGACTATAAAAATTATCTAGTCCAATGTCCCGATTGTATTATTGTAAAAAGATAGTCTAAGCTAATTTAAATAGCTATCCAAAGCTTAAAGTTTAGTCAAAAAAAGTGGGCTAAAACTCAATACTCTTGACTTTCTTTTCCCTATGTCATCACAAACCTCCACCACACTGACAATTTTTTCCTAGCCTAAAAATGAAATTACATTTCACTGCTATAGTGAAAATGGATATAATAAAACCAGCTTTGGTGAAAATTAATATTTTGGCTATTTTTCCAACTTTAGAATGTTCAAAATATAATAGATACCTATAAGCAACTTCTTTCTTGGCAGCTCAAATAATAACTCTATAAAATATTATGTCTATACCCTGCTGATATTGTAATAGACTTTTGCTTCAATCTTCTGGCGCCATTGTACAGCTTCAAAAGAACACTATCTCCTCTGCTATACAGTGAAATCAAAATAACAATTTTCTTTAGCTCCATTATTTTTCCCATGGAGTTGCAGAAATTTAAAAGCATATTAATGTGTTTCAACTGTTAGTAAATTGCTTTTGCTTCTTTTGCAACAGAAAGTAATGAATATGGACTGAGGCACTGAGAGGTCCTGCGGTTACAAGCCAAAGAGATCTTAATTTACGATACTTATACCTGCCATTTTAGGATATCCTAAGTGGTCTGTAGAATCTAAAGCATAACCTGAGACTGTTTTATCTGATGTATAAATTAGAGATAGTGCTTGAATTTTATTGCAATAAATTAATTCAACATCAAGTTAAACCTGGAACTTGCCAAAAACTGAGGACTGATGGATGTGGGGGGGAGGGGGGGATGGGCATGGAGGAGGGCACTTGTGGGGATGAGCACTGGGTGTTATGTGGAAACTAATTTGACAATAAACTATTTGTAAAAAAAAAAAAAGAAAAAATAAAGAAAAAAAAAAAAGTTAAACCTGGAACTTGCTTAGTTGATCTCACCTTCTCAACTTTCTTCAAAATATGCATTGGAAACTGTTAGGAAAAATCTAGATTGGTGTTAGAGGCAATTCTAAATATAGTCAAATGATTAAAAAATATAGTCAAATGGTAATCAAACCCTGGTAATGGGTCACGTCAAAGAAAAACACACATGTGGAAGATTTATTAAAGGGGAAAGTAGTAAAGAAGGCTGGTCATACTGCAGTTGATTTAAAGAATTGATACCAATACAAGAAAAAGCAGATTGATGTGCTTATATAAGTTTGAACATTAGGAAGATAATACTATATATAAAAGCCTATCAATAGTGTACAGGAAGTAAATGTCCCTAGGTAACTTTGAATTGCAAAAACAAGCATAGAAAAACCTTTTTGCTATAGCTGTGACACTTTCTACCAGTTGGTATTCTCTTTCTCTCTCTCTCATTCTCTCTCTTTCTCTCTAAACCTGGTAAAAACAGACAATGTTACCTCTGTTCTGGAATTTTAAGTAACAGCAAAATTTTTTTCTCTTCTTTCATTAGATTACAAATATCTGTAGTTTCTTTCTTTGTTACTAATGTACTATAAATCATCAAGATATTGATTAGATAACCCACAGAATGGGAGATATATTTAAATTGTGCATATTGATGATCTTGACACACAAATACAGTGGTGAAATTATTATCACAGGATAGTGGGCATTTCTATTATTTTCAAAAGGTCCTTTGTGTCCTTTGCAATGCATTCCTCTCTACGCTCTTTCCGCTGAAATGTTGATCTGTGCTATTGCTGCAGATATGTTTCTATTTTTTCTAGGATTTTATCTAGATGGAGTCATAAAGCCTGTATTCTTTTTTATTTGGCTACTTTATCTTTGTAAAATAAAGGTTCAGAAATTCATGCATATTGTTTTATGCATCCAGTGTGTGTGTGGGTGTGTGGGTGTGTGGGTGTGTGTATGTGTGTGTGTGTGTGTTTTACTGCTGGAAAATATTCCATTAAGTGTTTGCCCAACAATCTGTCTTTGTTAGTTTTGTTATCCGGGTATACTGGCCTCACATAATGAGTAGAGAAGTATTTTATTTTTATTGGAAGAGTTTATCAGAAATTGATATTAGTTCTTTAAATGTTTGGTAGAATCCGGTGGTAAACCCATTCAAATCTGAGCTTTTCTTTGTGGGCAATTTTGATTTTTTTGTTTTAATTCCAATGTAGTTAACATTCTGTGTTATATTCAGGTGTACAATATAATACAATTGTATATATATATAATATATGTATGTATATTGAATATAATTGATTCAACAATTACTCAGTGCTCATTAAAAGAAGTGTACTCCTTAGTACCCTTCACCTGTTTCCCACATCCTCCCACCCACCTCCCCTCTGGTAACCATTTGCTTATTCTCTGTAGTTTAGAGTCTGTGTTATGGTTTCTCTCTCTTTCTTTCTTTACTTGTTTCTTCTTTTTTCTTCCTTTAGTTAACTGTGTAGTTTTTTGATTAGTGATTCATTTGCTTCACTTTTTATAGGTCTATCAGGATTATCATTTTTTTCCCATAAGTTAGCTATCATAATTTGTGTCTTTTTAGGAATTTGTCCATTTCATCTAAGTGATCTAATTGCATGGCATACAGTTGTCCATAGATTACATTATAATCCTTTATATATCTGTAGAATCAGGGGCAATGTCTCCTATTTCATTTTAGGTTCTAAAAATTTGAGGCTTTTCTCTCTTCTTTGGTCAATCTAGCTAAATGTTTGTCAGTTTTGCTTGTCTTTTATAGAACCAGCTTTTGGTTCCTTTAATTTTCTCTATTGTTTATCTATGCTCACTTAGTTTCCATTCTAAATTTTACTATTTCCTTCCTTCTGCTTGCATTAAGTTTGGTTTGCTCTTTTTCCCTCTGACATCTTAAAGAGGAATGTTACCTTCTGTTATTTTCAATAAGCCTGTGTTGGTGTACTTAATGGTGTCCCACATTTCTCTGATGCTGCACTTCAGTTTTTCTTCATTCTTTTTTCTCTTTGTTCTTCAATTTTCATAACCTCTATTCACCAGCTTTGAGTTTGCATGTTCTTTCTTCTACCAGCTCAAATCTACTATTAAGCCTCTCTCATAAGCTTCTTCAGTTATTGTACCTTTCATTTCCAGAATTTCCAATTGATTCTTATTCACAATTACTATTTCTTGATATTCTTCATTTGGTGTGGCATTGGTATTATATCTTCCTTCACTTTTTAAATCATGTTATCTTTTAGCTCTGAGTGCATGTTTATTATCGCTACTTTAAAGTATTTATTTTTCACATTAAGCTGACATCTGAAATTATAGGTAATTTTTGTTGCTTGCCTCTCTCCTCCCCTCTGAGTATATGGGTCATATTTTCCTATTTCTTTTCCTGCATATTCTTCCAATCGGATACTCTATATAATATATTGCAGCAACTTGGGACTTCCCTGCCCTTTTGGATCATGTTGTCTCTTTTATTTGTTTAGCTGCTGACTGTGTATTTCCCCTCTCACAATATTTAGACTCTGATATTCCTCTGGGAGGTGCAGCTTTGGGCATTCCTGAGTTGCCAGAGTCCAGCTCTAGCAAGTCCAGGGGTCCTTGAAGGATAGATAGTGTTGACAAGAGAGAGTAAGAGGGCCCTGAGATTCTTTCTGAACACCAGGCAGACATCTCTGTCCAGTCAGTTTTGGTGTCTTTATTTATAGGTCAAAAAATAACAAGACATCAGAAAATGGAGTTTTTACAATGGATAGTTCTCTGTGATAAGATGCTTTGGAAAGTGTACAGAAACAGGTTATACAGAAGTATTCTTGCAGAACTACTCCAATTATAGTGAGGTTGAGTAAATCTTAAAATTAAGAAAATAACAGGGTGTTCTTAGTGAAAAACAGGATAACATACACATTTGTTTAAGTCAATAATGCTAAGATTAAATCATAGGTTAAGATAGTTTAGGAGTCATTTTGTCTGGCTCACAAGAGGAATAATGTGTTTGAGCTGGTTAATAACTTTTTGATTTGATGCTGAATGCATAAACACTGTGGGGGCCTTAAATGTCTCAGCCTTTGTATTTGGGTTTATGTTTTAACTACTCTTTTCCATCCTTATCACAGCTGCCAGTGTAAGGGAGAATGTTTGTGGAATGTAGGCCTTAGGGAAGGGACTGCTATACATCACCAGTTAGCAAAGGTGTATGTAGTAACTTATGTTCTGCCCTTATCTGTTCCTTATCTCTAAATTAGGCTCTTTGTCTCCCGGCCAGACTTAATTGTCCAGTTATATTCCTTATGGCACCAGAGAGCCAACCTTACCTTTAAAGAGTTTAGCTCATTTCCAATACATAGAATAGCCTCTTTGAGAGCATTTACAGTTGTGTCTAGTTTTTTGTCTATGATTTCTTGAATAGCTAGGGCATGAGAAACATTTTTGGTTAGTTGATTTACATGTTGAGCTTTATGAACTTCTTGGACTAATGCAATTGTAGAAACAGAATTGTACACGTAAAGGTCAATCTTTTATGAGTAAGGGTCATTAGCCTGTTTATAGCTCAAGGGAAAGTATGGAGGAAAACAGGACCTGCTAGAGACACGATGTCTGTTCTCCTAATCACAAAAGAAGTTCCAACAAAAAGTCCCTTCACAAGATGCAATCACCATACCACGGCCAGAATAAGGGGACAAGTCACTCCAATCAACAAGGTGCCTTGGGGGTCAGTGCTCAAGCAGAAATAATTGATTGGGGGTGGATATTTGTTGTCATCTGACGGCAAGAAACCATGTAAACTTGCCTTAACCTCACAAGGAGTTTTCTTGACTAGTGAGTTCAAAATGGCTCCCAACACAGAGTAGCCACGGGATGGCACTGCTACTAGTAGGGTTCTCTTCTCTTTTTCTTACCATACCTCTTAAACTCTACTGATTGAAGCTGGTTATTCTTTTATTTTCCATTATATCCTGAGTTGTCTTGGTTCAAATACCACGGACTCTGGCCACTCCTCCTGAATTTCATAGATGGCTTTGAAAAGATTTTATTTTTTTCATTTGCTGATTCCCCGAAGAGCACTTCTGGAGGTCTTTTTTGATTTAATCTTTTAAAATAGTTCTTACCAGTTTTACTAGGAAGAGTCTCAGTGCATCCTTTCATGATGTCCTGATGAAAGTTGATTCCCTCTGTGTGTGATTTTTAGTTTTCAAATATTTGGGAATTTCCCAAGTATCATTCTGTCTTTTATTTAAAATATAATTATTTTACCCTCAGAACGCATACTATGGCTAATTTCAATGTTTAAGAATATCTTAATATTTGTTTCATGGTATATGTTAAGTAACTGTAACCAAAATAAAAACTATTTAAAATTTTAAAAAATTTGTTTCATGGTCCAGGATGCAGTCTATCTCATTAAATTTTTTATGTAAACTTGAAAAGAATGTCTATTTGTTTACCTGTTAGGTTCTATAAATATCAACTTGGTTATCAGTGTTGTTCAAGTGCTCTATATCCTTTCTTTTTTAAAAATTTTTTAAATTGTTTTTTATTTATTTCTGAGAGAGAGAGACAGCATGATAGAAGAGCCTAAGGAACGTCATTTTGAGATTAAGGCCTCCATTAAGAGCAACCTTGGGCTACATGTAGCCCTAGTTCCAGAAAAAGCCTCAGATTGTTCAAGGCTAAAGCCACCCTCGGACCGCTCTCAGATCAGCTAAATATTCCTGTGGTCTGAGTCAGGGCTGGGAACTACAGATACTTTGTACAAATTAACCAATTACTCACCACTTGCCTAAATACCACATAGGCTCTTTGAGCTCACCTCATAATTAGTCATTTTCAAAAGATACTCAAAGGTCATGAATGGGTCCCCACCAAAAGTAACAGACACCTCACAGATACCGAATAGTCAAAACTATTACCATGGGTGCTGTACGATTGTAATTAGAACTTATGTGATGATGCCATATGTACAACGTGTACACTGTAACACCCCCATCCCTTACCCCTTAAAAACCCTGATCACTATTGTTCGGGGCTTCACATTGCTGCCACTACACCGGTAGGCGGGTGAGCCCCTGCTCGAGCTTGTAATAAAGACCCTATTGTACTTGCATCGGTGTCGGCTCCTTGGTGGTCTCTGGGGACTCGCGAATCGGGAACAACATGAGCAGGGGAGGGCCAGAGAGAAAGGGAGACACAGAATCTGAAACAGGCTCCAGGCTCTGAGCTAGCTGTCAGCACAGAGACCGGTATGGGGCTCGAACCCACAAACTGTGAGACCATGTCCTGAGCCAAAGTCAGACGCTTAACTGACTGAGCCACCCAGGCGCCCCTATATTCTTTCTGATTTTCTACTTGTATCAATTGAGTGAGGATTGTTGTACATTTATCTATTTCTTCTTTCAGTTTTAATTTCAAGGTTTTTTGTTTTGTTTTGTTTTTGAGAGAGAGAGAGAATCTTACGCAGGTTCTGTGCTGAGCATGGAGCTTGATGAAGGGCTTGATCTCACAACTCTGAGATAAGGACCTGAAACGAAATCAAGAGTGGGACACTTAACCTAGTGAGACACCCAGGTCCTCCTAATTTAAAGTCTTTAAGCCTTATTATTACATACATAAACATACAGTATTGCTATGTCATCTAGATGAATTGACCTATTAATCATTATGAAATGAGCTTCTTTATTTCTAATAATATTGTTTTCCTATCTACTTTTCCTGAAATTAATATAGCCACTTACTCTTTCTTTTGACTACTGTGAGAATGATACATCGTTTTCATTTCTTATATATTTAAGCTATCAATACCCTTATATGAAAAGTGAGTTTCTTGTAGACAGCATATAGGTGGGTCTTGCTTCTTTTTTTAAATCAAGTCTGATAAACTCTACTTTTAACCATTTACATGTAGTGTCATTATTGTTATAGTTGTGTTTAAATCTACTGTGTGACTATTATTTTATGTTTTTTTTCTTCTATCTATGCCAGCATCCTATGTGAGAAATCTTACTACATCTTAGAGCCAATGGATGTTACATGAAAGATATTTATCTCACATACATTCATAAAGAAGCAATAATTTTACAAACTATGTTCGTATGTAAAAATTGAATGGTTAAATATATATGGGTGAAAACTAAACTTTCTAAACACAATACCAAAAGTAAAACCTATAAAGAAAAAATTAATATGTCTGGAAGTAAAAAGAAAACATAATAAATCATAAAACAAATACTAGAATTAAAATTAAATTAAATAATAAAAGCCTATAATTGTATTTTCTGATATTATTATAAACCAAAACAGAAACCTAAGGAAAATAGACATAAAATACATCATTATGTCAACCACTGTGGTAGGTAGAATTCAAGATGGCTCCCAAGGAATCATGTTCTTATGTAATCCCCTCCCTTTGGGTGATGGCTAAACCTGTCACCACTTCTAACCAAAGGAATTTGTCAAAGGTAATGGGGTAGCCACTCCCTTAATTAGGTTATAAAGCAAATGTGATGGAATGATCACTCCTATGATTCTATCTTGGCTGACTGGAGATAGATTGCTTTGCTGACTTTGAAGCAGGAAATCCTATGTTGTGACAAGTCCTGTGATGACAAGGCAAGGACAGGGAGCAGCCTTTTGGAGTTAACAGTAACCCTTGCCATTAGCTTGAAAAACACAGCATGTCTGGGGCGCCTGGGTGGCTTAGTCGGTTAAGCGTCCAACTTTCGCTTAGGTCATGATCTCGCGGTTCGTGGGTTCGAGCCCCGCGTCGGGCTCTGTGCTGACTGCCAGCTCAGAGCCTGGAGCCTGTTTCAGAGTCTGTGATTCCCTCTCTCTCTGACCCTCCCCTGCTCACGCTGTCTCTCTCTCTCTCTCCTAGAAATAAATAAAAACAGTATAAAAAAAAAAGAAAAAGAAAAACACAGCATATCTCTCTTACAACTTCTTCTAACTGAATTCTGGCAACAAGAGGACCTGAAACTTCAGAAAGGTATGCAGCCCTGATGAAACATTTATTTCAGTCTGGTCAGAAGAGGACCCAACTAACCCATGCCTGGATGCTGGACTCACAAAAACTGTGATATAATAAATGTATGTTATTTTAATATCCTAATTTTGTGTTCATTTGTTATGCAGCAATAGAAGACTAATGCACCTATAGCAGAATAAACATCACCAAAATGTGTAAAAACATAAAAAACATGACTTAAATGATGAAGATATGTCATTGTTCATTTAAAACATAAAATCATAGCATGTATAAAGCATTAACGTATGTATTTATACAACCTTATTTATGCTCCTGTATTTTATTATGATTGAAACTGATTTTGAAATTTTTATATTTATATTTAATCTATTCTACTTGCACATCTATTATAATTTTTATATATGTTTGTAATCTCTATGTCTATATGCACAATATCAACCCTTTTGACATGAATGTAGAAAATCAAATATTTTCATATTCTACTGATGAAATCCACATTGGATATACATTTACAAAGTTCCTGACAAGGCTAAAAACTCTGAAAATATTTGGTACCTATTACAATGTTAGCTAGAAAATACAGAAAGTATAAGGAAAATGAATTACTATTTGAAATAGCACATGACAAAATCCAAGTTTTCTATTTATATAAAAATGTATTTATTACACATAATTATCTAGTATATACACATATTTGTTATGGCTTCTTCTTAAATAAAAAATATACATATAAGAATATATGTGAATTTATTTGGCATTTCATTGACAGAGGTTATTTTTGGATAACGGGAATATGCATTATTTTGTGAGCAGTAATTTTTTCTTCTAACTTATTTTTATTTTTGGGGTGCCTGGGTGGCTCAGTCTGTTAAGCATCTGACTTTTGATTTCATCTCAGGTTTTGATCTCACAGTTACGAGATCAAGCTCCACATTAGGCTCCACACTGGGTATGGAGCCTGCTTGGAATTCTCTCTCTCCTTCCGCCCCTCCCCTTCTTGTGTGTGCTCTCTCTCTCTCAAAATAAATTTTAAAAAAGTAGTAAAATAAATAAATAATTTTTATTTTAGATTTTTTCTTCAAAGTACATTTAGTTTTTTAATATAAAAATTAAAGTTTTCATTTTATTTTAAATAATTAGGTGATATTTTATTATCTTATCGTTTTATAATTATTTTAGTACCACTAAAATGGTATGATTTATGGTTATTTATGTACAGATTTTATCCCTTTCCCTGTTTATAAGTTCACTGAAATGAAGAGAGGTATGGTCATTTTTTAGGCACTCAGTCAATATATGTAGAAAGAATAAGTGAATAAATCTCATGATGAGCAATGGCATGGCTCTTTACACTCACAAATACTGTCTCCTTCAAATAGCAATCTTTTTGAAAAAAATTCATTATATTGAATAACTACTGTAGTCCTTCTTTATCCATGGTTTCAGGCAACCACCAGTGGTCTTGGGATGTGTCCCCCACAAATGAGGGGGGACTACTGTAGTTAGATTTCCTTTCTATGATTTGATAATATAGTTACTTTACAAAACACCAGGGATTGATTTAGCAACTTTTTTTTAACCTTGTAAAGTACCATTACCACTCAAAGGCACTAATTAAACTCAACTGAACACATGGGAGGCATTAAGCAGAGTTGCAGTCTGCTGTGAGCCTACTAATCTTGGTATAAGAAATGTTAAAAAACAAAGTTCAACTGAGTAAACTGTAAAGATCGTATTGGCTTTATTCAACCATTCATGAATCTAGCAGCATCCCATCTAGCTGAGGAGCTATACAAAATGAAAGACTTTTGTAGGCAGAAGGGAGTGGGATAAGGAAGTCATACTAGAAAAAAGCAGATTGGTTTTGACAAGGCCACCTCCCTTTAGAGGCATTAACAGTCCCTCTGTCAGGCAGATTACCTCACTAGTGCTGACTGGCTGTTTAAGATTCACTCCTGGGAGGGCAAGATGGCGGAGAAGTAAGGAGCTCCGTACTTGCACTCGCGCCCATACATCACACAGAAAAGATCTGAAGACATTGGAAACCTTACAAAACCTGAGAGATTGGGAGAAAAAAGATGCAGAATCCACTGAGAGAGCCTTCTAACGTGAGTGCGAACCGGGGAAGATAAAATCGGGCCGGGATCGGAGACTCCAGGGTGGGAGGCGATCCCCCTCTACCCTCTACGGGGAGTGAGAGGGGAAA
>NW_024082077.1:178445-347109 GCF_003009895.1 Hyaena hyaena | reverse complement strand
CCTCCCACCCTGGAGTCTCCGATCCCGGCCCGATTTTATCTTCCCCGGTTCGCACTCACGTTAGAAGGCTCTCTCAGTGGATTCTGCGTCTTTTTTCTCCCAATCTCTCAGGTTTTGTAAGGTTTCCAATGTCTTCAGATCTTTTCTGTGTGATGTATGGGCGCGAGTGCAAGTACGGAGCTCCTTACTTCTCCGCCATCTTGCCCTCTCTCCCCAAGGCAGTTTTTCATAAATCTAAATCGCTTTTGAGATCTTATCTATGTTATCTGGAAGGTAACTACTGCAAGTTTCATTAAGAGTGCCCTTGAATCAGAACATCTTGTTGAAAGTTTTCAAGCTGTCAGAATATTAGAACTGAAAACACGGGCTTCAGGACTCCTCAAAGGGCTCCAAGAATTAATATTAAATAGGAAAACTCTTCTACAATTTTACTGAGACAAATATTTGAACTATGTCCTCTAAGATGCCTCTTTGTGGATTTGTCATATCTATGTGATTTCCCTTCACCTAATTTTGTACAATAGATTGGAGTTTCAATTCTAACACACAAAGGATCTTCACTTTTCTCTAGCCACTACATCAACTTCTTTAAACTTACTGTGTTATCTCAAATGCAGTCTTTGTTAGAATTAAACTTTGGCAGCCTACATATAAAATACTCCCTCTGCTTCAGAATAAAAACATGAAACTAAGCCAAATGGAAGAAAAATCAGAGTTTGATATTAGGGACAAATTCTCTGGTCATTATCTACCTATTGTCAGCAAGCATATTTGGAGAATAAGATTACCTGTGGTAGAAATGTAAATGTAGGTTTTATGTTAATACAAGAATTTTAAGTTTATTAATCTTAGATTTTTATTTATTTTTTTAGAGAGAGAGAGTGGGAGAGAGGAGTTTTTGCGGGGGGAGAGAGAATCTTTAGCAACCTCCATGCTCTCTCTCTCTCTCTCTCTTTGTCTCTTGAGCAAATGAATAATTTTAAAATATAATAATTTGACAAATTACCTACTTTTACCTAGTATGTATTGAGTAATGGTGTTTATTCTAAAAAATTCCTAATTATTTTTACCATCTCAGTAACCTGTTTAATTTTAATATTTGAATTTGAAGAAGAGTTTAGGATAATTAAGGATAATAAGTATTTAAGAGATGAATGACAAAAAAATTTACATTGAGACATGCTCTTTTTCCACCTGTGTCAGGGCTGATAAAAAGTTGTAATAATACTTACCCAAAGCAGGATTTCTATTAAGTTAAAATATATACTGCCTGTAAAACAAAAGATGTTTTCACAGGCTTTGCCTCGGTAATCTTAGGTGTTTCAGAGTGTAACAGGTAAAAATTAGCTAGTACTCCAACCTTCTGGTGTTCTTTGCTCCAGGAGCCCTGGCTTGGTTTCCTACATACAGTGGGGAAAAAAAGCACTTTTCTTGACATTTACATGGAAATGTGATTCTTAGGGGGATTCTGTCCTGCCCTTACTTTTTGAATAGAATAAGAAAATGATGCAGTGCTTTTAGCTAACTCATGATATTTTCAAACTACTTTTCCCCAAAGAGAAACAAAATAAAACAAAATGTGGACTTTATAATAAATATTTCCACCTTCACCAAAAGCCAACATAGTCATCCAAAAATTAGCCACAAGTGAAACTATTCAGTCCATCAAATTTATACCAAGGGAAAATGACTAAAGATAATCATGAAAATTTAAAACGTTATGATACAATTTAAGTTTTATGTTCCTATATTTTAATGAAAGGTAGCTGGATTTTCATATGATTAGCTTAAAATTTTTATGTAAGAATATATTAGAGCAAAGAACATATTTCATATTTAATGTTAAGTAAATTTCTTTACCCAACAGAGGCTGTATACTAGTCCGTGGATGTTCACAAGAATTGGATGTTCACAAATCTTTCTATTTGATCATGATTCGTCTTAAAGGAATCTGTGTGGTGCTGGGGAGAAAAAGAGTATATCCTCTACTTCCCCTACTCTACAAAGTAGAGCTGTGCAAGTGGAATAATGTACAACTCCAGGAGGAGACTGCAGTCACACCATAGTCTATGTGAAGTGGCACCCCAGAGTGTTGTACAGTGCACAGCCTGTGTAACTATAAATAGTATTCTGCATCTGCATTGAATGTAGCTAATTGTTTTATTTAAAAAAAAATTTAATGTGTATTTATTTTGAGAAAGGCAGACAGAGTGTGAGTGGGGGAGAGGCAGAGAGAGAGAGGGAGACACAGAATCTGAAGCAGGCTCCAGGCTCTGAGCTGTCAGCACAGATTTAGCCACCCAGGTGCCCCTGGAGTTTACTGTTTTTTAGCCTCACATGGCCAAGATGGTCTTCCCCTGCTCAGGCGATCTCCATGTGAATAAAAAGTTATTTTTGATGAGTATAGGAATGTTCTTCCTAGGATTACACTCCTGCCTTTATTTTCACTCCAGATTTTACTTCTGAATTTCCCTCTAGAAACTCCAAGTAGGCATCTCAGAAACCAAAAACATGATCTTGTACTGGGTATGAGCATTCTCACTGGTCTCTTCTATGTCAAAAATACTATAACTCTCAAATTCAGCCTGAAGTATTTCTTACTTTTGTTATGCTCTGCTCCATATAGCTAAGTTATTAGGCTGTTAATGCATTTCTTTTTTTGCCATTCTTCCATATCACTTCCTTTCTTTGTGATACCAGTGACATCACCCAGCTTTCCTTCATCTCCAGCCTTTGTTGTCTTTGGAGGCATTTTCTAACTAGCCTTTCTGACTTCACTCTTACTCCCTTCTTGTTATTGTTAGGTTAATTCATGTTTTGTGCAACTTGACTAAAATCCTTGGTTTGCTGTTGCCTTCAGGATTAATTTCAAGTTCCTTAGGTTGACATGCAAAAGCCTTACATAACCTGGACACTTTTCTACTTCTCCGATTTTAATTGCTACCATAAGATCATTTGACTAACAATTATTTTCTTTATACATTCTGTACAAATCAATTCATGTTTCATTTTTCACCCTGTCTTTCACTTGAAACAACCTTCTCCAAGCCCACATTATTTTGAGACTACTTTTCCTATTTTAAGCCTTAAATGTCATTCTTTTTAAAAATTAAAAAAAAATTTTGATAGAACGTGAGTGGGGGAGGGGCAGAGAGAGAGGGAGACTAGAAATCTGAAGCTGGGTCCAGTAGCACAGATCCCAACATAAGGCTGGTACACATGGACCGCAAGATCATGACCTGAGCTCATGCTGGACCCTTAACCAGCTGAGCCACACAGATGCCCCTTGATGGTTGTTCCTTAATTGTGAGTGCATCTTACAACTTTTTTCTATATTTTACTATCATAATACTTCTACTATTACAGGTTTTTAAAAAAATTTATGTTTTTTTTTTGTTTTTTTGTTGTTTGCATTTAATCCATTTTTCAAGGTTTTATAATGTTTTCCCTGAATTTTTGAATAATTGCAGATTCATATTTAGTTGTAAGAAATAATACAGAAGTCACATATTTTCACTCAATTCATTTTTATAGAATCCATCTAACTCACATTTCACCAGTTTTACATACATGCATGTGTATATGTATGTGTGTGCATGTCTTTTGTATTTAGTTCTATGTAATTTAGTTTATCACGCGTGTAAAGTCATGTGACCATCACTGTAGTCAACAGAACCGTTCCATCAAAAGTAGTTCATCATACTACTTTTATACCCCTCACCACCTTTTTTCTCATCCATTCCCTAATATCTTGCAACTATCTTCATCTTTATAACTTTGTCACTTAAAAAAATACTCTTTTTTAAACCATATCTTTTTAAAAACTTCTTTAATGTTATTTATTTTTGAGAGAGAGCGAGAGAACGAGTGGGGAGGGAGGGAGAGAGAGTGAAAGAGAGAGAGAGAGACAGACAGACAGAATCTGAAACACATTCCAGGCTCTGAGCTATCAGCATAGAGCCCAATATAGGGCTCGAACTCGGGATGGTGAGATCATGACATAGACCAAAGTTAGATACTTAACTGGCTGAACCACCCAGGTGCACCAAAACCATATCTTGATAAATAAATGGTTAATCATTAAGTGATTAAAATTTTGACATTTTTGTGCTTGTGGTGACATTATAATTGGAAATTATCTCCTCAGGCTTTCCCATGTAAAAAACCAAATGGAAAACACTGGCCACCTTATTATAACCATAGTTTATAGTTCTGTTACCATTCTTTTATTTGGAATCCACTATGCATACCTTTGTCACTGAGGATATACTTTAATGAGATAAAATGTGCTCAACTTTTATTTTTATTTTTATTTTTATTTTTTTATTTATTTATTTTTTATTTTTTTTTAATTTTTATTTTTATTTTATTTTATTTATTTATTTTTTTTTACAAATAGTTTATTGTCAAATTAGTTTCTACATAACACTCAGTGCTCATCCCCAAAGTGCCCTCCTCCATGCCCATTCAACTTTTATTTTTAAATGTTACATTTAAAAAGACCACTTAGACGTTTGTAAGAATATAAAAGATTTTTATATACAATATGTACTAGCTTTACCACTATATTGTTGGTTAAGCTCAGGCATAAGATTTACTCTTTCTGAGGTTTGTCTTATGCGTTTTGAGATTTAATCAAAAGAAAGTTGGTTTCATAATTGAATAACTGCCTTATCTTCGGTCTCTTCAAATATTTAATCCTTTGTCTCTCTGTTGATGAGAAGTGAATTAGCCAAGCTGCTGTTAGGTCTGGTAGTATTGACCATATCAGTATATTGAGGCTATTTCATGATAATCTCAAGCATGAAATATTGAATACTTGACATAGTTATATGATATCATTACAGATGTTTAAAATATTGATAATGCAGAAGATACTATACATATCTTATTTGAATAGGTAGAAAAACTTAAGGCTTATAAGTTATAAAGGGAGAAAATTAGGCTCAAGATAAATATTCATTTAAAATGGTTAATGTTTGGGGCACCTGGCTGGCTCAATCAGTTGAGTGTCCAACTTCAGCTCAGGTCATGATCTTGCAGTTTGTGAGTTGGAGCCCTGGATCAGGCTCTTTGCTGACAGCTCAGAACCTGGAGCCTGCTTCAGATTTCTGTGTCTCCTACTCTCTCTGGCCATCCCCTGCTCGTGCTCTCTCGCTCGCTCTCTCTCTCTCTCTCATTTCTCTGTCTGTCAATGTCTCTCTGTCTCTCAAAAATAAATAAACATTTAAAAAATTTAAAAATAGTTAATTCTTTCCCCTCAAAAACCAGTGATTGCTTATAGTTTGTAAGATCCTTTCTTTGAAAACACTTCTACAGATATAGGAATTGATTCTTGACATTAAAGGATGAATTTACATGAAGTAAATACTGATATAGTAAATAGTAAATAGTGATTATTCTAAATGATTATCAAAAATGTCTTTAATGACAGGCTATTTTTATTGACAACCCCATAAACATTTTCCATGTGTTATTAACGTTGTATGATAGGTTCATCAAATGCAACTTCATCTAGCCTAAATTTTCCTTACAGGCAATTCTTGCTACAACACTAGTCACTAAGCCACATGGCAGTCATTTCAGCCATAAAAATGTAGGCCATAATCAAAAGCAAAATTATAAGAAAAAAATAAGAAATAACAGTTAATGTTTGATAACACTAGTTTACCATAATATTTCACCTGTTTAAACATAGCGTTAAAGGATATTTTATTTTTATTCTTCTAAATTAATCACCAATTATAACATCATTCTATTCTTTTGGGTGCCTGGGTGGCTCAGTTGGTTAAGCATCTGACTTCTGCCCAGGTCATGATCTCACAGTTCTTGAGTTTGAGCCCCACATCAGGCTCTGTGCTGACAGCTCAGAGGCTGGAGCCTGCTTCAGATTCTGTGTCTCCGTCTCTCTTGCTATTCTCCAGCTTGCTCTCCCTCTCTCTCAAAAATAAATAAACATTAAACATATTTTATAAAATCATTCCATTTCATATATTAAAGGATAATCTATACAAATTTATGCCCCAGAAGAGAGTATTCTGGAGAAATTAGAAATTTACTTAGGTTTTCTTTTCAGATTAAGTTTTGACTTAAGCACAGTTATGCAATATTTTTCATGGATTATAGAGACAGTCTTTAATGGCCATAAAACAGAGTAAATAAAGCTACAAGCAGTGTCACAGTGTATTAAACACAGCCTTAGCTTCTTTAGCTCTATGGCCTACCAAATGTTCTAACTGTAGCATATACGATTATATGATGCATAATTCCATTTATTAAGCCTCTGACTGGAGTAGGCAAAAAAAATTACATTCCATTTTTCTAGTTATCTAGGTTTCTGCAAATGACATACTGTTAAAAACCTGGTGGAAAGGTCTGCCTTAAGGTTATACATCCCATAGCTTTTGATAATATTCAGTTTCCAAATTGAAATAACTTAATTATATTCTCCAAGGATCCATTTTCAGAGTAGGTGCAGCTGTTGCATTTTCTTTTATAGAAAGACAATTATAATTACATGCAACTGAAGGAGATGGAATTAATAATGCATTACAATTTTAGAGAAACAGTGAGATTAAAGTTTTAGTTCATGTAGGAAAAGGAGATTGGTGATCATAGACTAATAGAAGGCAAGATGTTCTTTGTGTGCGTGTGCACACAATGTATGTGGGTGCACTCTAATTCACATTTTGGAGAGAGTACATGTAAGAAAATCTCCCAACAAATTTATTTTTTTTAGAGAGAGCCATTTCATGTTTACTATATACCAGGCAGTATGCAGGATATTCAGTGAAAAACAGACACAATATTTAGCAAGAAAATCACAATCTGGCAGGGAAAACATTTATAAATAGCCCATGAGACTTTCTTAAAGATGTGTATAAAGAATTTCTAAGGCAAGATGGGAAAAAGACACTGGCTCATTGATACAGGGGAAACTTCACAAAAGGAGCATTTCAGCAAAATCTTAAAACAAGGCATATAATTATTTAGGATGACAAGACTGGGTGTCATAGGAAGTAAAATTAGGCAGCATTCCTTACGGATGACATTGTCAAGAACTGTGAAGGGTCAGAAATTGTATCCTGGTTGTCAGCTTACAACTTAGCCTGACACATTTTCAAATATGCGAGAGAAGACACAAGACACTTAGGTCGGATCCGAAGGACTTTATTAATTGTGGCACAAAAACAAGATGAACTTCAGGTTTGTGTCAGATTCCCTTGCTCCATTTCCTATAGAGTGACATTTAGAGGAGCAAGTGGATGTGGAGTAGGTCCTGAAGGTCTGATTGAGGAAACCTAAATCTTGTATATTGAACAGTAAGAACTGCTTGTCCTTTCTCATGGGGTAAGACACTATCTCTGTTTTTCAAGGCCATGAGGAAATCTTTGCTTTGTTTCATAGGAAAATATTAACCCTGTATCCCATCACTATAATGAAAAAAATAAATAAAAATAATAAAAATAAAACCTTTGAAAATATATTCTGGACAGAAGGAAGTCAATGAATCTAATACTTAAAAGATATGCAAAAATGAGACAGACTCATGAAGGGTATCCAAACAGAAGCATCTAATGCAAATATCCCAAGAGATTAAATAGTATGTCATGTCTCAAGAACCCCATGAAATCTCATGTGGATAAGTGGTAGTATGTTCTATGTTCTGTGAAAAGTGAAAATTCCAGGGATGCTTTTCGACAATGAAGATTTTGGCATATCTTATACTAATATTTGATTTTATTCTGAAAGTTAACTGGGTAATGGGAACACAGAATGGTTTTGAACAGGTGAGTTAGTTCCATGATCCAACTTGCAGTTGGAAGAATCAGTTACATAATCAGACCTGCAGTGCAAAGTATGGGCGTGGCCTCTGAGTGAGGATGGAGGGAATGAAGGCAAGGGTACCAGCTCAGAATGTTGAAAATTGACCCTTGGGAGTGATGAAAAGAAGAACCAATCAACTTGTACTCACCCTGAGGACGAGAAGGATGCTTTAAATCTTAGTTGGAAGTCTGGTATTTGCAAATGAGTTGGAAGTGGTGGAGGTGGAGGAATTGATCCTGTTCAAAGTTTTCTAATTCTGAATGAAATGAGGATTATAGGGAAGGGAGTGTGGTGGGAGAAAAAGTATTTACTTACTTTTTTTTTTTTTTTTTTTACTTACTTTACTTTACTTACTTTACACATACATTTACTTACTTACTGACTTTCCAGGGGATAAGACAATAAATTGTTGGTAGAAAGAAATTTAGAATTAGAGTGAGAATAATATTGGGAAATCACAGAGGAAGCTATAGCGTACATGAGTGGGACAATATAAACAGAGAAGAAGGAACAACCTTGGGATAAGAGCAAGAAGGGAAATTAGTGAACAAAATAGAAAATTGTGAGAGAAGAAGAAGGACACAGATAGGGAGGTTTTTATGGAAGCAAGGAGAGACCTTTCAGGGAAGAGAGTGGCCATGAGGCTTCAAAGTTGAGAGTGATCAAGAAAGAAGTACTTAAAAGGATTTAGAAATTAGAAGAGCCTTGAAAGTTCTGGCAACAGCTATGTTCTAAAAGAATTCCATTGGGATCATGGCACCCATTACTGGTTGACTACTTTATGCCAATTTTCTCTTCATTCTTATGAATTTGAGGGATAGCAGAGTATTTATTTAAATGTATTTACCTTCCAACACTCCCAGACAACCCTACTAGCTAAGACTTTGTGCCAGTGGCATTTATGTACAAGTGACTGAGTTTGCCTTTTGAAGAACAGTTTGGGGAAAAAAAAAAAAAAAGCATACTTGGGTAGGATTTCCTTTGTCTATTTCCCCTTCACCTCCCCCCGCCCCCTTTCTTTCTGCCTAACATGTGATAGTGATAGCTAAAAGGGCTGCTGTTATCTGCAAGCATGATGATAAAGCCATTATTATTTATCAGTCAGGGACTAGGCTGAGGAGTGAAACAAATTAACCCTGACATCTTAGTGGCTTCATAAGCAAAGGTTTATTTCTCATTCAAGCAAAATCAGCTGTAGTATTAACTCTTGTGTAGGGCAGCTGCCTTTTAAACGTGTCTTGGGGATCTGGTCTCTTGCTATCTTCTATGTGCAGTTACAGGGCAGGGCTTCTAAGTCAGGGAGGAAAGAGAGATGAAGTCATGAAGAGAATCTTTACTACCTTAGTTTGAAGTGCATTCACCTGAACTAGTGACCTAACCCTTCCAAGTTGCAAAAGAGCAAGAAAATACAGTCTTCATTGTGCTTGGGAAGGTCAGGAGTACTGGAAAGTAGGGAGCATCAGTGAGCCCCGAATTCTAAGGCACCTTAAGCAATGACACCAGCCCTTTACCACCTAACCATGGACATCTTGCTGTGTAAGAACCATATATTCCTATTCATTAGGGCCACTGTAAGTCAGATTTTTGTCACCTAAAACTAAACAGAACCCTAGCAGATTCCAGAAAAAATACAAATGTGTAATTTACTTTGAATTAGCTCTTAAAATAAATATGTTTTACATTCATGGAATTTAAAATAAGTTATTTTTAGCTTAAGCTCCGTAGTACTAATATAAAGCTAAGCAGACAAGGATAATACTAGAACAGAGCGGGCACTGAAGTGGAGAAGGACACGGCGTTCCAAGCTTGCAGACAGTGGGACCCAGAGGTTATGCCCTGCTATTGCCTTCACTGTGTGGGGAAAGGACTTCTCTGGAATAGTTTAGGCATGTATTTATACTTTAAGCTACTCGGTGTCCTTGTGGGTGTATGCCAGCTTTAAAATAGCCTGCTCTAAAGTACAAAATTAAAGCCTATTTTGAAGCAAATTAGGGAACCTAATACAATTTACTTTATTTTGGTCCTTTCGACATGAGGAAGGAAGTTAATATATATCTAAAAAATCCTTTGTCTTGTCTTTTCTTCCTCTTGTGTATTTGTTCTGGTTTGCTTCAGACTTTGCTTAACTCCTTAGGTACTGTTCCCTTACCTATACGATAGCATTAATAGTGACACCCACATGATATCTGTCAATGTTTGAGAGTGGGTTTTTCTTGCTAGAATTTTTTCCATTCACACTTTGTCACCTCTGCATTTGCCAGCCACAAAGCCATTAATAGCAGATCGTTAATACTCAAATAGAAAATACACTGTGCTATCTTTAACAATTGAGAAAAACCCAGATGCTCTCAGGTTTAACAGGAAACTTTCCTGACACAGGATGCTTAGTTCTAACATGACTCTTATCTTGTACTTCTGCAATATAAAATACTGCTGTGGGGAAGAATATTGACTGACTTGTCTAACCAGGGACACAAGGGTATGCTGGCCCAGTCCTAAGTGCTAGGTATGTTTACCATGTGGGAATAGATCAGGGGGTGTGAACACTGGTTTTGGGTCCTTAAGTCAGTAATCCTATTCTTGCTGAGAAATTGGCCCAATAATAGCTCTATAGCAAGCATGATAGTCTTGCTAATCATGTTAGTAACATTTTCTCTTATACAGGAGAATTAAAGATAAGTGGAAAGGAGTGCACGACACGTGTTATGGGTTGAAGTATGTTTCCTCTAAATTTATGTACTGAAGTCCTAACCCTAGAGTCTGTGACTGTGAATTTATTTTGAAATAGGCTCTTTGCAGATGATCAAGTGAATGTGAGATCCTTAGGGGAGATGCTAATTGCAAATGACAGTGTCCTTGTAAAAGAAGAAGTTTGGGCACAGACACACACACTGGCAGAATGCAGTGTGAACACGGGATGATTCTCTTACATGCCAAGGAAGAGCAGAGATGGCCAGGAAATTAGAGAACGCTCGGGGAGAGACAGTGCATAGATTCTTCCTCATCTCCCTCAGAAGGAGCCAGTACTGCCAACACCTGTATCTTGTACTTTTAATCCCTAGAGCTGTGAGAAAATAAATTTCTGTTGTTTAAGTCATCCAGTATGTGGTACTTTGTGAATGGACTCTCGAAGTGTTTGAGGAAGTAAGACCTCTCCTCCAGACAAAGTAAAAATGGGAACAGATGAAGGTTTAGATGAGATAATGCATAAAATATGTTTAGCATGATGTGTCACACATGCTAAGCAGGAAATGGTGTTACTATTGCAATTATCAATATTTTGGTGTTGATTTTGTGATTAGTGTGATGAAACAAACAACCTGACTTCAAGTCCCGGCTCTACCACTTTCTAACTGTGTGGCACTGGACTTAGATTTCTTATACATTATTATCCTCATCTTTCAAATGAGCATGATATTAATACCCACATTATGGGACTATGGAGTTGTAGATGGAAGAGCTCACTGTGGGCTGACTCTCAATGCTCAGTGCATATAGCTATGATTAACATTGTTTTCAGTTGTCCAATTCCCTTTCATTGTTTTAAAAACATTTTTTTTAATGTTTTATTCATTTCTGAGAGAGAGAGACAGCGTGAGCAGGGGAATGTCAGAGAGAGAGGGAGATACAGAATCCAAAACAGCCTCAAGGCTCTGAGCTGGATGTCAGCACAGAGCCTGATGCGGGGCTCAAACCCCTGAACTGTGAGATCATGACCTGAGCAGAAGTTGGATGCCTAACTGACTGAGCCACCCAGGCACCCCTCCCACCTTTCATTGTTTTAAAGTGAGGGTTATATTTATTAAGTAAGACTTGTCAGTAAATATTACTGAAAATTCACCCCAAATGTTCTATTTAATTTACTGTAAATTTGGAATTTTATTTCAAAACATCTTAGTTTTAGATAGATTGCTTTTTTCTGGAAGTGAGGCTTTATACAAACAGTTTGTTTTAAAACTTTGAAGCACCTCTCTGAACAATAATTAAAGTAATGAAATCGTATTCAAAATACCTAAGTCAGTCTCTTGTAGTCAATTAGGTGTCCAGAGAAGTGCAATTATGTTTTAAACCACCAGGGCATATTTAAACCACTGAAGCAGAATGTTGCCCTGGTGATTTTAGGGTAGTGTTATGGGAGATTTACTGAGGCCATTTATTACCTTCAAGTTAGAGAGCCATATATTTTAACTCTTTCAAACCATAAATATATCATACATCAACTAACCCCGACATTCTTTTCCAAGTGCTGAATTTAGAAGAGAAAGAAACCTATAGGAAATATTTTATAATATATTATAAAAGCATCAAAACAAATCAGATGACTTCTGAGTGTGTCTTCCTGCTCTAAAATTTTCTATTAATTTAGAAATATTTCACTGTTCATTTTGTCTGGAACTGCGCTTATAATGTATCTAATTAGAATACATTCTATGTGTTTCAAAGTTTTAACCTATATAAATTTCAGTACTTCACTAAATTTTAAAGACTAGGTTGTTCTTAAATCTCTCCTCTGCAATTTAATCAATTCTATACTATTCTGTGTTCAGTATGGATTGTTACTACTGATGGCCGTGTATTCAGGGTTGTTCTTTTGTCTGAAGTAATCTAATTCCTGGGTTTTGGTGACACTAATACCAGAAACTCACACTGTACCACGGATATAGTTGCCAGTGAGAAGACCCAGGGACATACAAGTATTTACTCCTGTCTGAATAATCTTAACCAATTTACAAATAAATGACTATTTTGATATTTAACGAACTAATGCGTTTTTCAACCAGAAGTTATATATTCATAGAGTCTTTAAAGAATCCTTAAATATTCAGTAACTCATTTTAGGATTTAGTATTTTATCTTCCATCTAACCTCAAATTCTCTTTTATAGCTTTAGCCAGCTTTATACACTTTCATCCTTAGAAATTGTTGGTGACAATAGTTTTACCATGTTTCTTTAGAGCAGTTTGCATACTTGTAGTTCCTGGCTTAGTAATCTTTCAGCATGCTATGTCTTTAATAAATGTTTCTGTTCTTATAAACTTTATATACTGTCTGATATTGAGTGTGTGTGTGCATATGTATATGTTTATGGTTGATTAAGTGAAAATAACAGTGGTGGAAATAGTTGTTTGAAAACACACATACACAGATCAATGGAATAAAGGACTAACACTTTTGAACAGTGAAAAAAGAAATGATCATTTAAAAGCCCTAATACTGTCTCTGAAAATGGAAAGACACTCCCTAGGGGACCTTCACAGATGGGGATGGAGTGGATGAGAACTGGCTTACATAGACCGAGCAGGAACTAGGAAAGCACTCTAACAACAAATGAACTGTAAATTGGATAAGATGATAAATAGACAAATTATTTTTAATCTTAATGTAAAATTGTGTAAGAAAATGGAATCAGAAATATCACTGGCTTTGTTTCCTACATTTCCAGAGACAATGGAAATGAACTAAATGGAAAGAAAAGATTGGTGAGGGGGATCAAATGAACAAATCTGAAAGTGGTTAAACATTTAGAAAAATATTAAAATTATTGTCTTAGTATATTTAAATATGTTTAAGTCAGTTATATTCGATAGTATAAATATTATCTCTAAAATAGGATAAACATTATCCCTAAAGTGCTAAGAACAAATTTATTTTCCTTATGATGGAACTTCATGTACCAATATCACTGAATTTGGAGTTTTATCTTCATTTAAAATTTAATTTTCAAAGTACTTCTTCATTAATTTAAATTTTATTCATTTATTTTAATGTTTGGCATTGATTTTTCTGCTAATTATTTTATTATAATTGCATTGCTTACCAGCTTAATATTCAGTATATTTTTACTCTATTTTGTTTTTCTTTTTATAATAGCCACAATATGTGGTCAGGCCGCAGCCTGGTATAGTAATTTCTCAAGCTTTGATATTTTCTAACAATTCTAATGTTAGAGCTTCAAATATTACTGGAATATTAGATAAATTCACAGAGTAAAAGTCTTTGCAAGAGCACAAAGACTGATATTACTTGTTGGTTTATTTTACCTATTACCCATTTGCTGGTAAGCTGTTTATCTAACTTTCATGATTCAATCTTGAAATATACTTCTGTTCATATAGAATGCCTTCAGATAGCTTATTTTGACTAATCAGTCTATCTTTAAAATTAAGTATACATATACACACATCTGGATGATCATTTGCTCATTTATTCATTCAAGAAAAAAATATATAGATTTCCCACCCTTTGTCAAACACTAGGCCTTTATGCTAGCAATGTTTAGTAAAAGAAGACACGATCTCTGACCACAGGGGTAGTGATTTACATGCATTATTTCTGTATGCTGAAAAGTTCAAAATGCAAATAAATAAATGTAGTTTGAACAAAAACAAAAATTAAATCCATAGACTCAAAGTAAATACTTACTGGATTTAGGATAGTCTGTGCAAATAAGATGCCACATTATAGGAGAAAAAACCAATTAGACTTTGAAGAGGACTAAGGCAGTGTTAAACCTTCTGATCAATATTTGAGAGAGACATAGGATAGAAGTTTTCAGCGCTAGAGTTTTGGAAACTTAATAAGCTGGATTCAAGCCCTATCTTACCGATTATCAGCCATATGTCCATGAACAGTTTAGTCATTCTATTTAAGTTTTCCTTCATGTAAAACATGGAATTCTCATAGGATTTTTCTACATAATTTAAGTACAAACTAAAAGGCTAAGTAACTTAATACCTAGGGTGTATGCCTCTGTTGGTTGGGCAGTTGGGCGGTTCCATCTCTATGGAACATCTTCCTTACCTTCTTGATTGCGAGGGAATATCCTTCTGCTTTGTTGGCCCATCATTGACAGACAAGAATGAGTTGAGCAGAGATAGTAATATAATAGAATGTTATAATTCCATTTTAGAGTAAGGATAGTGACTTCCTTTCAGAGGAGATCATACCTGGGAACTCTTGATCCTGGTAGGGTGTGAGGCTTACAAGAAACTAAGAAATTCCACTTTACCATTTTTCTATAGCCCCTGTTTCCCCAGGTAAACTTTTGGAGCACAAAAAGACAGGCAATGTTAAAATTATTTTTATTTGCTTGCCATTTCTAGAGGAAGCAAACACCAATCTTAGATTACTAGGAGATCTAAAAAAGTGGTCCTTCAGAATTCAGCCCTTAACATTGACTAACCCAGATTCAGGCATCATTCCCACCTTACTCCTGACTTCGTTTATTATGGGATAGTATATGGCATTACAAAGTGGCATTTTTCTTAGTCCTGACCTGTTGAAGAATTTGAACCAACGGCTCAACTTTCTCTGGAGATAATTTGTGATTTTAGATGACCCTGGCCATCATATACTTAAACTACAAATTTGCCCTGTATTTTAGAGTCAGGATAGAGGAGGGAGTTTGATTTATCATCACATGTGGTTATCAGTGATTGATGTTTGTGAGTCGTCTCTCAGATTTATACTAGGATTGTAAGCCCAAACAAGGTATATTGTAGAGTCATCTCTGATTAATGAAAATTTGAATCCAAAGCACAGTTGACTTAAAAGGTTGGAGTTAAGTAAATGTCATAGGAAAGAATTCTGTTATTCCAATTAAAAATTTCCATTTCGGGGCATCTGGGTGGCTCAGTCAGTTGAGCAGCCGACTTCGGCTCAGGTCATGATCTCATGATTCGTGGGCTCTGTGCTGACAGCTAGCTCAGAGTCTGGAGCCTGTTTCAGGTTCTGTGTCTCCCTTTCTCTCTGACCCTCCCCTGCTCATGCTGTCTCTCTCTCCCTCAGAAATTAATAAAAAAATGTTAAAAAATTTCCATTTCTGATGAACAAATATAACTTTAGTCTCTTCACTTTTTAAATAGTTGATCGCATCTGCTCTTTTCATTCATTTGTATTTATTTATATTTTTTTCTAAAGTTCTCTACATTCATCCCCTTACTTTCTATTCCTCCACAATAAACTATAGATATGGCTGAGACCTAATACTTAAAAACACTTTTTTCCCTCCAAGATCTACACTAAAATCTTGAACATCCTTTCAACAATCTGGAAATTTCTCTACAATTTACAGATCAGGAAACTGATTTTTAAAATATTAATTATCTTGCTACAATACCCTGCTACTAATTGCCAGAGCTGAGATTTGAAACCTGGTCTTCACTCCTATATCACATTGCCAGAAATGAGTGCCATTCTTCTCTAATGCATCACAAGTTCTGAACTTCCATCCCAATATGCTATAGAATAAACAGGTAAAAATTAGATTTGGCTATTCTACCACCAATCATTAATCTACTCTGTAACATAATATATAGAACAAGATGATGTACTTTTTTCCTGGGCTTCTGACCTTGAGAGAAGAACAGGACCAAGGTCTCCACACTTTTTAAACTTGCCTATCTATGGGGGGAGGGAAGCTTACATTGCCAGTATACACTTACTTATATGCATACATAATATACACATATAAATACATATTATGTACCTAATATAAAATATAAACATAATATGCTAGTGTATTATAGGATATATGAGTATAAATAGTAATAAATCGTGTGTATTCCATACATTATATGGAGACTATGAATTCTAAGTCTTATGAACTTAATTCATAACTTCAGCTATTCATGTGGTAATATATCCTGACCCCACTGACATCATATGGAGGATGTGAAGAAATTACATTTTATAGATCAGACAAAGGAAAGATAAGCTTTGAAGCTTACCTCCTAGCCCCCACCCCCAACCCTGGTCTTTTATTTGAACTTTAATGATCTGAAACAGGTTTTATTAAAAAATATACTTGGAATGTAAAATAGCAATATACAGCTTCTTTAGACTAATTTTATGATTTTATTATCACATACTAAGGGTGACCTAAGAAACAAAGTATTTAAGTACTTTTTTATTGCCAAAAAAAAAAAATAGCTAGTAAAATCTAAGCAAGCCTAAACTTAAGTGTTTGGTGATATTTAACATACACCTAATTAATTTATATCCAAATACTCTAGATCAACAATAATATAAACTAATTATATAAATATATATATTTCCACTAATTTATTATGTAGAATAGAGCAAGAAATCACATAACTGAAAAAGAATCATTCCATAGATGCTTAATTGAAAGTATCAAGTTGTATTGCTTTAAAAAATAGCCAAAAAATGGCTCTCTTGGATAGTACCTGATTTTGTCTGTATAATGCAACAGATCCAAAATATTTTTTAGTAGATGTTTTCAGATGTGGCATGGCTTCAGTGATGTACTGCTGAACTTCCTCTACCAAAATAAATAAAACACACACACACAAAATGTCCTAAATGTGACATATTTCAATTCCATGCAAACCAAGCCACTGACATGCTATCACTGAACATGGGATTGTGAAGACACGTGCAGAATTAGTTCCTGTTCACTGGCCCCAGGAGGCTCCAGTACACCACTGGATGGTTTATCTCTGTGTCTTCCATTATTATCTTATATTAATTTCCATAATTGCTTAGTTTTGTCCCATTGTATTATTGACAAAATTATCAAATGCTTTGATAGAATGAGCTGGAACTTAAAATACCTCAAAGTATTTTAAAATACTCTAAAATAAATCAATTATAACAAAACATGTCTTTTTTTTAATAGTTTATTGTCAAGTTGATTTCCATATAGCACCCAGTGCTTATCCCCACAGGTGCCCTCCTCCATGCCCATTACCCCCCCATCCCCCCCCCATCAGCCCTCAGTTTGTTCTCAGTATTCAAGAGTCTCTCATGGTTTGCCTCCCTCCCTCTCCCCCACTATTTTTCTCTTTCTTCTCCCCCATGGTCCTCCATTAAGTNTTTGCCTCCCTCCCTCTCCCCCACTATTTTTCTCTTTCTTCTCCCCCATGGTCCTCCATTAAGTTCCTCCTAATCCTCCTATATGTGCAAACATATGGTATCTGTCCTTCTCTGCCTGACTTATTTTGCTCAGCATAACACCCTCAAGTTCCATCCATGTTACTACACATGGCCAGATTTCACTTTTTCTCATTGCCATGTAGTATTCCATTGTATAGATAAACCACATCTTGATCCATTCGTCAATTGATGGACACTTAGGCTCTTTCCATGATTTGGCTATTGTTGACAGTACTGCTTTGAACATTGGGGTACATGTGTCCCTATGCATCAGCACCCCTGTATCCCTTGGGTAAATTCCTAGCAGTGCTATTGCTGGGTCATAGGGGAGTTTTATTGTTAATTTTTTGATTAATCTCCACACTGTTTTCAGGAGGGGCGGCACCAGTTTACATTCCCACCAACAGTGTAGAAGGGTGCCTGTTTCTCCACATCCTCACCAGCATCTAGAGTCCTCTGATTTCCTCACTTTAGCCACTCTGACTGGCGTGAGGTGGTATGTCAGTGTGGTTTTGATTTGTATTTCCCGTAAACATGTCTTTTTAAAGAATTCCCAGGTTAATGTAACTTATTTGTCAGTCATATTTCTTCATGAGTAGCTTGCTCTGTAAACATGTAAGTAGATTAGGCATTAAACAGAGCAAATTAAGGAAAACAAAATTTATGTGCTTTTTAGCAAAATGGTTGTATTCACAAATTATTTTTAATTTAATCTACCAATTTAAGGACTACTTGAGACTAGGTGATTATCTAAGCTACTGAATAATGTTTGAGGATAAAGAGAAAGAAACTGGTGTAATGTAAAGCTATTGAAATTATTTCAAAATATACTGATAATATGGGGCGCCTGGGTGGCTCAGTCAGCTAAGCATCCAACTTTGACTCAGGTCATGATCTCACAGTTGGTGGGTTCCAGCCCCGCGTCAGGACTGACAGCTGGCTCAGAGCCTGGAGCCTGCTTCAGATTCTGTGTCTCCCTCTCTCTCTGACCCTCCCCTGCTCACGCTGACCCTCTTTCTCTCTCTCTCTCAAAAATAAATAATACATTAAATTATTTTTTTAAATAAATAAAATATACTGATAATAATAAGCTTCTGTCATTTGAGTTACAATGAATAATATGGTTTAAGCAATGAATTTTAGACAACTCTTTTAATATATTATAAAATGGATTTACCTAGCAGCCTAGTAATATACCATTTTCAATACACAATTAGTATAATATTACATTTATTGATATTCACTTTGCTGTAAAAAAAAATCTATGAACAGAAATTACTGAAGGAAGCAGGATATCTTCAACTGAACAAACTGAAAAAACAGTGAAAAAATGTTTGGTTTGTAGACAATTGTTTCCTACAAATAGAGAGGTGAAAATGCTGTGACATGGATCAGTAGTTAGCAGACTGATTTATTGAGAACAGCAGGTGGCTAACAACTAAACTTACAAGATGATGTCCCTGAACAGTGTGCTCATTTTCTAGGTCAGGGTTTTAATTTTCAAAGGAAACCAAGTGTATATGCAGTAAGTCTGACATCGATTGAGTTACAGTTTCATCAACAAATTAAATATAAATCTTATAATGAAGTAAATAAATTATATAATAAACACTGAGCATGCTATTTTTAGTATAAAATGTAATTATTTTACTTTTTTGGTAGTAACTATTTTAATTCAATATAGTTTTCCAAATGAATATCCATTCAGTCAAGAAATGCTTGAATAAACAACTTATTGGCTCACAGCAATGCAATATTAGATAGGAAATATGATGAAAGAAGGCAGAATGTTCTATTCTTTTTTTAAAAATGTTTTTTATTTATTTCTGAGAGAGAGAGAGAGCGTTAGCAGGGGAGGGTCAGAGAGAGAGAGAGATACAGGCTCCGAGCTGGCTGTCAGCACGGAGCCCAACATGGGGCTGGAACCCACCAACCGTGAGATCATGACCTGAGCCGAAGTCAGACGCCCAACCACCTGAACCATCCAGGTGCCCCTGGAATGTTCTATTCTTAATGTGCAAATTTAAAGACTATCAGGAAATTTAAATTATAATCTCATTTTATCACTATGTGATGTGTAGTTTTATTTTCTTTTGCCTTTTACTTTTCTAATCAGATCTTTTAGTAGCTAAAGTAAGGGAAAACTTCACATGATTAAAATGTTTGAATTACTTCTGAAAAAAAAAAAAGAATGTTAATGTAAATAAATTCTTATTCAAATTTGTTCTTACTTTTATGTGGGAAAATGTAGGAAAATGACAATCAGAAATCACTAAGTCTATAATAAAGTATAACTTTATTTATTTATTTATTTATTTATTTATTTATTTAATTTCTGAGAGCAAGAGAGAGACAGCGTGAGCAGGGGATGGTCAGAGAGAGAGGGAGACACAGAATCTGAAATAGGCTCCAGGTTTTGAACTAGCTTTCAGCACAGAGCCCGACGTGGGACTCAAGCCCACCAACCATGAGATCATGACCTGAGCCGAAGTCAGATGCTTAACTGACTGAGGCACCTAGGCACCCTAAGTATAACATTTTTTATACATACTTATAAACCACCCCAGAAAGCACAAAATACTTTTGTGTACTTTCAGAGGAACTCAATGATTGTATAAATCTAGCTTTATAAAACAAATTCCCATACCATAGGTTTGGGAATTAGTTTGAATATGTATATGCATAACTTGATCAATTATCAGTGAATAAACAATGAAAGTTGTTCATATGAAAACAGTTTGCATGCTTTGGGAAAGCTTGATAAGGATGAATCACTAAAAATTTCTATAACTTAAGTATGGATAAAGCATCTTTAAAGATAGGAACACAATAATAGAAAATAATTTAAAGTATTAGAAATAGGGGCGCCTGGGTGGCTTAGTCGGTTAAGCGTCCGACTTTCGCTTAGGTCATGATCTCGCGGTTCGTGGGTTCGAGCCCCGCGTCGAGCTCTTTGCTAACTGCCAGCTCAGAGCCTGTAGCCTGTTTCAGAGTCTGTGACTCCCTCTCTCCTTGACCCTCCCCTGCTCACGCTGTCTCTCTCTCTCTCTCTCTCCTAGAAATAAATAAAAACATTAAAAAAAATTAAAGTATTAGAAATAATAATAGAAAAAAATTAAAAACTCATATTGTTTATAAGTATTTTTAATTCTTATTCAACTTCACAGAATTTGGAATCATAAGAAATTAGGCATCATAAATTATATATAAAGACATAAAGAGTTACATTTGCAATTATTAGACATTTAAAGACAAATTCATGGGTTTATGTCAGTAAATATGTGAATAAATATCTACATATCTTAATATATTTATTTTTTAAAAATTTTTTAAATGATTTTAATTATTTCTAGGAGAGAGAGAGACAGCGTGAGCAGAGGAGGGTCAGAGAAGGAAGGAGTCACAGACTGAAACAGGCTCCAGGCTCTGAGCTGGCAGTCAGCACAGAGCCCGATGGGGGGGCTCGAACCCACGAACCGCGAGATCATGACCTAAGTGAAAGTAGGACGCTTAACCGACTAAGCCACCCAGGTGCCCCAAGTTAATATATTTAAATAATTTATCCTTTCACAGAGTGAAAGAGTGTTTTAACTAAATTTTTCAATAACTAATTTTTATTATGTGTCCTAACAGTATTGAATAAAATACTATTGAATAAAACGTGAACATAAATTTTGCAGTATAAATTCTAAATCTGTAGCAATCAGATATCACAGTTACATGGAGAACTAAACCAGCTGTTAAAAATCAAAGGAACTTTTGACAAAAGTCCATTTGAAATATGTGAACAGTTACTTTTATCTACTGTTTCTTATCATTAATTCCAAAACAGGAAAATAGCAGTGTGTGCGTGTGTGTGTTTGTGTGTGTGTGTGTGTGTGTGTGTGTGTGTGTGTGTCTGTGTTTCTATCAGCCTCATATACTCTTTCCTCCTCTAATTTACTATATAGGTCATGTTCCTAGAAGCTCACCTAGGACTTCACTTTCCAGCTCACAGATTTGCTCTGCATTATGATTCAAATACCTTGGATGGCTTTACTGTCCATGTGGATGATTCCTGTAACACCTCAGTATAGTTTGTTTGACACTAAACTTCATTTTCTACATAAAGCTGATGCAGAAAATTAATATTTATTTGTATGTGTGTGTGTGTGAGAGAGAGAGAGAGACAGACAGAGACAGAGAGAGAGAGAGACAGAAAGCAAGGGAGGGGCAGAGAGAGGGGAGGACAGAGGATCTGAAGCAGGTTCTGTGATGACAGCAAACAGTGCCATGTGGAGCTCGAACTCACAAACTGTGGGATCATGACCTGAGCCAAAGTCTGATGTTTAACCCACTGAGCCACAGGTGCCCCAAAACTTTTGACATAGCTAACATTTTTCACAGCAAGTGTACTTTCTGAAACACAAGAATGATTCCAAGCAACACTAGAGAGCAGGAAAATATGGGATCATAAAAAACCAGAGGAGATGTGGCCATGGAGATGCAGAGATAATAGAGCTGTGGCTTCATAGAAGGGAAGGAAAGGAGGGTCGTGTCAGGGAGCCAACTGCAGTTTCTGCAGTGTCTTTTGATACAACCCCCTTATCTTCTTTTACAATTTTTTCTAGAAAACAAATATAACTTAACATTTTTAAAAATAATATGTAGTACTTCCTATGAAAAATATGAATACCATAGCTCCAAAGCAAAGATAAACACAGATAGAAGGAAAAAGCACTATTGTTTTTGTTTCTATGGTTAAATGTATTCTGTCACCAATTAAGTAAGCTCAGGGTTATGGTATTCTGTTCTAAAACTTGCAGCTCTCAGAGTCCCACGTAAACCTTGGCACGAAAACAAGGCCATGTAGTCTTCAGGACCTACTGCTAGGTTAATTGCCCTTAATTAACTTGTATATCTTATTAAACTGAAAAAAAAAAAAAGTGTTGCACTTGACTATCTTCTGCTGAGTCTCTAGCTGCTTCCTAGAACAGTCTTCATCTTTCCCTGTAGTTCAGACAGAAAATTCCTGGGAGCTTCTTTTCCAACTCAAGTATTTCCAACGGAAACCCCCCAAAAGGCAAAGAAAGCAGCCCATATCTAAATCCCTCTTTTTTTTTTCTATTTTGTTCTCAAACTTTCTAAGAATAAATGATGTTTACAGTGTGCTTCATGGTTTTTAAAACTCAAGTAAGTTAGCAAATGATAATCTGCATCTTCCATACAGCTACAATCTCAGATTCTTTTTAGCATTTTAGCAAATAGGCTCTTTAAGAATTTATCAAGAGACAAAGCAATCTTAAATACAATTCTAGGCAGTAGTTTCCTTTTAGTGAATCAGGAGTCAGTGAAAATAATAGCATGAAAAATTGTATCTGATTTATATGTTGACATTTATTGTCTTGCATCAAAGGCAATATGTAAAATGTAGGAGAGAAAATGGTAGGCTAGGGAATATGGAAGTAGCATGTAATATTGAAGAGCAGCTGTTACCAGGGCACTATGATTGGATAGTCCTAAATGAAGGCCAATTCAGAGACAATCTTTCTTACTTTTCCATTTGCCAGGTGCTAGATTTGTGTCTCAAAACGCAAGTCTAATAGGCTTTTGTTTCATGCAGGGATGGGAATGTAAGTTTTGGGTTATAGAATCTAACACAAAATAAAATCATCCAAGTTGTTTTAAGCTGCCTAGAGAGATGAGCCTTTATATGTATTTTTACTGTCAATTTCTAAACTGTTTAGATTTTTAACTATTATGAATGCCTTTGGAGAACCATGAGTAGAATTTGTGGTGTGTGTTATAAAACATTAATGTTGCCTTAATTTTTTGAATAAATTTGCTAATTTCTAGATGGTTATAGCACCACTCACCTTGTGACATACTATAATATGATTGGTTAGTTGTTGATCGGGAATGCTTACAAATCATTTATTGAAGTCTACATTATCTCCAGTATGTTTTTTAAGTAATTTATTGTCACATTAGCTAACATACAGTGTATACAGTGTAGTCTTGGCTTTGGGAGTAGATTCCCATGATTCATCACTTACATACAGTACCTAGTGCTCATCCCAGCGGTGTTCTCCTCAATGCCCATCACTCATTTTCCCCTGCCCCCTCCAACCTCTCACCACCATCAACCCTAAGTTTGTTCTCTGTATGTAAGAGTCTCATGGTTTGACTCTCTCTGTTTGTAACTTATTTTTCCTTCCCTTCCCGTATGGTTTTCTGTTAAGTTTCTCAAATTCCACATATGAGTGGTATTATCCAATGGGTTTTTAAAAAATGGTTTATTTATTTGTGAGAGAGACAGAGACAGCATGAGCCGGGGAGGGTCAGAGAGAGAGGGAGACACAGAATTTGAAATAGGCTCCAGGCTCTGAGCTGGCAGTCAGCACAGAGCCCGATGTGGGGCTTGAACCCACGAACCGTGAGATCATGACCTGAGCTGAAGTCAGACGCTTAACTGATTGAACCACTCAGGTGCCCCTATCCAATGGGTTTTGAGCTTTATTTGATTGTGTAACATTTTTTTAGTAGGTGACATTGAATTTTGAAATGAAAACTCAACCATAGAGCAAAAGTATAGTTTTGGGTCTTTCAGCATTTTGAAATAAGTGAAGCCATAAGAATATGTTGGGATAGTTGTCACTAGGGAAGTTTCTTTTTAGATTTATGAAATGACTCTAATTAAAGTAGAAAGAGTGCCTAAGGGAACATTTGACTATAAAATTGCGATATACATATTTCTATGTTACTTTTTATCAACCTGGAGTATGTATATCATGTTAGTTATGCATGTTTTTAACATAGGGATTATAATGGAAACAGATGATTAACATATTCCAGATCATCTATCAATGTATGACAAACTGAACTTAACTCAAGGACTTTATTTACAACATTTCTCTATGTTATGCTGGATTAGAGATTTTTTTCCCTTGTTCGTTGAAAGGAAAAAAAAAACCCTCATAGACTGATGAAATTTTAGTACTTTGTACAAATTATTTTACAAACATTTAAATTTTCTCTTACATATACATATTTCCTAAAACTTGAGTGGAAATATTTAAAGCTCAGGGCATGTTCTAATGGAATCCACAATACTTAATGTTCCAAACTGGCTAATATTCAGAGGAAAATATTGTTGAATAAAAACAACAGAGGAAAATATTGTTGATTAAAAACAGCAATATAAACAAAGAAAATTGGATTGTGGTTTTCAAATTTTTCTGGTAAAAAGTAATGAAACATATTTAAAAGAAGGTTGTGTACCCAGTAATGTGAATTTTCTATCCAAGTTTAATGTTTTAATTAAAACATTTCCATACCAATAGAAAATGTTTACCAAAAATAATTCAATTTAAGTAAATCCCTTTCAAACATTGAAGTATTATGCTTAGTAGGTAAAAATGGCTTTTTTTCTCAAGTGATTCCACAATAGGAATGTTAGAGGAGACTCCCATTTAGTTTCTTCATTTAAGACAAGTTACAGGGATGCCTAGGTGGCTCAGTCAGTTAGCATCCGACTTTGGCTCAGGTCATGATCTCACAGTTTGTGGGTTCCAGCCCTGTATCAGGCTCTGTGCTGACAGCTCAGAGCCTGGAGTCTGCTTCAGATGCTGTCTACTTTTCTTCTGCTCCCCACCTCCCCGCCGCCGCGCATGCTCACATTCTATCTCTGTCTCCCTATCTCTCTTTCTCTCTCTTCCTGCCTCAAAAATTAAAAAAAAAAAAACATTAAAAATTTTAAAAGCTAAGTTGTAAAATGTGTATAACTATCTAGTTCATTACTTCAGGTATCAAGCAAGATGAGCATTTTATTATTAAAAAAATTGTTTTTCACATTGTATGTATCCAATCTTGGAACGCTGATTTCTGTTTATTCCATTGTATCTGAAGTAGTTGCTTTGAAGCCAAAAACTATATAAGGAAGATGATAGATTAAAGAAAGAAAAAACGCTTTCCATTTCAGTTGTGAAATCTTGGAATGTCAGTTGTTATCATATGTAAATATCTTTTCTTTATTCTTCTTAATATTACTTAGAACTGAAAATTCTTTTATGACTATTTATAATGACATTATTCATTGATTACTTCATTGTGCGTTTTCTAATTTGTGCTTTGAGTGAGAGTGCATGATAATCAAATGGACAAAATAATTTTATAAATATTTATGAGTTCCAATCTTGTGTTCTGGTAACTTTCATTTATTTATTTTCTTCAAAATTTTAGTTAAAATCTAGTTAGTTGACATAAGTGTAATATTGGTTTCAGGAGTAGAATTTACTGATTTATCACTTACATACAACACCCAGTGTTCATGATAAGTTCTCTCCTTAATAACCATTATCCATTTAGCCTATCCCCACCCACTACCCTCCATCAACCCTGTTTGTTCTCTGTAGTTTCCCTCTATAGTTCTCTTAGGGTTTCCCTCCCTCTCTTTCACCTACCTTCTCGTATGTTCATCTGTTTTGCTTCTTAAATTCCACATGAGTGAATTCATATGGTATTTGTCTTTTATACTGACTTATTTCGCTTAGTATAATACACTCTAGTCCCACCCACGTTGTTATAAATGGCAAGATTTCATTATTTTTGATGGCTGAGTAGTAGTCCATACATCCCCCACTTTTCCCTTACCTGTTTATCAGTACATGGATATTTGCGCTCTTTCCGTAATTGGACTATTTTTGATAATGCTGCTATAAACATAGGGGTGCATGCACTCCTTCGAATCAGTATTTTTGTATTCTTTGGGTAAATACCTAGGAGTGCAATTTCTGGGTCACAGAGTACTTCTATGTTTAACTTTCTGAGGAACCTCCAGACTATTTTCCAGAGTGACTGCACCAGTTTGCATTCACACTAACATTGCGAGAGGGTTCCTCTTTCTCCATATCCTTGCCAACATGTTGTTTCCTGAGTTGTTCATTTTAGCTACTCGGACAAGTGTGAGGTGATATCTCATAGTGCTTTCAATTTGTATTTCCCAGATTATGAGTCATGTTGAGCATTTTTTCATGTGCCTGTTAGCCATCTGGATGTCTTCTTTGAGGAAATGTCTGTTCACGTCTTCTGCCCATTTCTTCACTGGATTATTTGTTTTTGGGTGTTGAGTTTGATAAGTTCTTTATAATTTTAGATACTAACCGTTTATCAGGCTTGTCATTTGCAAATAACTTCTCCCATTCCATGGTCTGCATTTTAGTTTTGCTGATTGTTTGCTGTGCAGAAGTTTTTAATCTTGATTATGTCCCAATAGTTCATGTTTACTTTTGTTTCCCTTGCCTCTGGCAACATGTCTAGGAAGAAGCTTCTATGGCCAGAGTCAGAAAGGTTGTTGCCTGTGTTCTTCTCCCCTAGGATTTTGATGGTTTCTTGTCTCACATTTAGATTTTTTATTCATTTTGAATTGATATTTGTGTATTTTATAAGGAAGTGGTCCAGGACCTCACATTGATGTCTCACAATGCTCAGATGGAGACATTCTATTTCTGACAGAAGTAGAAAACCTAAAGTTTTTTAAAAAATATGAATTGATGTTAAGGTTTCTCTTCAATTTTAAGAAATTTGTTAAAATTGGACTCTATATTATTCTTCAGTTCTAAGATCTACTGGTGACCAATATCAACAAAGTCTCTGGCTACATGGAGCTGATATTCTAAGAACAGGGTTTTGAAATTACTAATAGAGGAAATGATTTCAAAAACTGGAAAAGCAAATGTGAATATTAAGATAGCATCACGTGCTAGAGTAGGGAGAGCCTATTTTGGATTAGATGATATAGTGCAGTTGTATGAGGAATAAACCTTGACTGAATAATAAAAGATGAGGCTAGCTAACCAGTGGACCCTCTGGAGGGATGGCATTCTGAGATTAGCAAGTGTTAAGTAGGAAGGCCCTGTGGTTGCAAAGAGTTTCCCATGGTTAAGGAAAAAGATATGTCAGTGTGGTTCAAGTTTCAAGTTGCTTCATGTGAGATGAGGGAGGAGAGCAGACAGAGATCAGCATTCCCAGACTATGTAAGGCATGGGTAAGGAGTCTACATTTAATTCAAATTTAATGAGAAGCTCAGCATAGTGGTGACATACAGTTTGGAAAAAGAACACTCTGGCTACTGAGTAAAGAACGATTTGTAGGAATGCTTAGTAGAAGTAAAAGAGGGCATTTCAGGGTATTGGGGAGACCATGGGGACCTACCTAGTATAAATAGATCAAAAATAAAGGCAAAAAATCAAGATGCATTTTAGAAGCAGAAGATTTGCAAATGGGTCAGGATTCTCCAAGTGAGGACAATAGAGTATACAAAGGTGACCATTAAATGTTTGAGCAACTTGGTGTGTGATAGTTCCATTTGATGTGATGAATGAAGAACAGAGAAATAACATACTTATGGAAGGGACCTCAAAGTTCTAATTTAGATAGAGTGATTTTGAGACACTTATTTGAAACCCAAGTGGAGATGTTGAGTAGATAATTGGGATACATAGGGTAGCATTGTAAAAAGGCAGTAGTTAGGCATGGACAATAAGAAGCTGGCTTTAGTCTCTGCCTTTGGGTGTTGTTACAGGGCATCCAACATGCTACTTCAGTTTCTCCTGTCATGGAAGATTTTCTTTCTGACAATGGCATTTCTTGATGTCTGCATGTGGTTTCATACTACATGAGTGCTCTACACTGACAGCTTCTGCGGCCTGGGTGTTCTTAGTGTGAGCAATGTGTGGCCCCAAACATCCTTTTCTCTGCTCTGTATTTAAGAAATGGCAGATCATTAGGTGAGGTGTATCCTCTCTGATACCCCTTAAGAGGCATGAACTGTAAACTTCTGTAGATATTTTCCCCTCTTAATTGACCATAAAATCTCGTGTAGAACAGCACTCGTTCATGTTTCCTTAGAATCTCAGGAATTTCACCAGGCCTTTTTGGTGCTCTATTGCCCCTCTTGTGATAGCCTCTCCACTCAACTATCACCATTCATTATCCCAGCTTTGCAAAAGGCTTTATGTTGCCAGTCTTTGCCTGATATTTGGTAAACCTCCCCTTAAAACTGCGGGACCAATTCTCTCAGGACCCCCAACTCTGGGAATAGCAGTGCCAATGCCTTGCTTGTCCTACAGAGAGGTGATTAGAATGACAACAATTTACCTACTAAACTGTGCTAACTTCAGGAAGGCTACTTGCCCCTTTTATAGTCCTTATATATAGATAATTATAAATGCCACCTATTTTTATCAAGTCTTGCTCTGAACTTGCAACTTCAAAGAAAACATTATGTTCTCATTTTTTATTTTGTCTTTATAGTAACTAGGATGTACAGAAATGATTTTAAAACTTCACATCAGAATTTTATACAAGTTTGAAGTTCAAAGAAAAAAATTTGGATTGTAGTTAAGACTTTGGAGTCAACACAGTATGGATGATTTTTTAAACCTGACTGCTTGGTGAGATCACTTGGGTTACTCAGAAAAGAAAGTGACCCTTGGCTAAGTATCAAGACATTGGACCCAAATATTTTATAAGGAGAGAAAGAGCTCACAAATTGCTTTGCAAATTACAGATGTTTGTAGCAGATGGAAACCTAGAAAATGTGGAATGATAGGATCCCATGAAGTGCTTGTCAAAAGAGACATGGCGAATTGTCTGTCATAAGGGGATGCTCATAGGAGGTGGATTAAAAAAGGGTGAAAAAGGATTTTGGGAAGCTTACAGTTTAGTTTATTGGCTTATTATTGCGAGGAAATGTTCGAGATGATAGGATTTGTGAATAAAACCTATGCTTGACATGACAGATAAAGAAAGTGAAATACATACTCTGTCATTATTAGTTTATGAAGGAAAATAAAGAAAAGGAAGGTGGTAGACAATGCAGGGAAGAGCTAAGTGGGGAAGGGGCAGAGAAAGAGGGAGACACAGAATATGAAGCAGACTGCAGGCTCTGAGCTGTCAGCACAGAGCCCCATGCAGGGCTCGAACTCATGATCTGTGAGCTCATGACCTGAGCTGAAGTCAGACACTTAACCAACTGAGCCACCCAGGTGCCCCTAAAAATTTAAATATAGTGGTCAGGGTGTGGTAGGAAAAATGAGGGGCAGAGCCATGTATATATCTCAGAGAAAGTGTTTCAGAGTAAAGGATTATGGAGGACAAGAGTCTTGCCCACTTCTAGAGCCAAGTAGAATGTGTGGAAGCCTATCAGGAATGAGTTGAAGAGGAAAAGTTAGATGGGGAAATGAAGAAGGTGTTTATTCAGAGTTCCTTCCAGAAGTTTCACTTTGAGGGATAGCAAAGAAACGGGGCACTTGCTGGAAGAAAACACAACATGATAACTGTCGGGTCTCTTAATAAGAATGTAAGTAATTTGATTTAAATGAAATGTTTTTATAATGAGAATAAAAACAATTGTTATATAATGATATTTTCATGTAAGATTCCTGAAATATTTCTTTATTGTTAATCTGTTCTAAGAAGATTCAAGTAAATGTCCCCAAGACATTTTTTTTTGTAATCCTGACAGCACAAAATATTTACATCTTCAAGGTCATAACCTGGAAGCCCTATCAATAGGAGATGATGAGTTCTGAAGTAAATTTGACACATTATCAGAAACAGATCTCCAAATTCATTATGTGAAAAGTGGAGATAAGTCTAAAGTCCTTACAAAATCCCCTCTTTTTACAGTTTGTTATTGTCATATCATCTTGTCACATTTGCTCTTTCCCTTGATGGCAAAAAGTGATGGCTTTTTCTTGAAGGTTAGGTGTTGACATTTAATGCAATTCAGCATGCATTTACTGAGCACCTGTTATGTGCTTGTGCTATAAGCACTGTGAAGAATTTCAAATGAAGACCTGACCTTTGGGAAATTATAATAGAGTTCAACAGCCAAAGTGGTCGGTAGTATCATATCACAAATAGAGATTTTTCATTGAAGTTTATGTATGAGACCTTAAAATTCTTCAAATTTATATTTACATTTTATGCTGTATACATAATAGGTAGCCAGAAAACTAAGTTAATTCACTTTAACATGAAAAAAATGTAATTTCTATAAAAATTTATTTTGACATAATGAAGAGATTCGGATTGTTTTTATTTTTTGACAGATACCCAAGGTATTATTTTGAAAATATCAGCAAATTTGTTTACAAAGTTGCGTCCCTTAGAAATTAGAGATAGAATGGGCAATAGTTTGTTTATCTAGACTATGTATTTTTCTCACTGGAATCAGTAGGTAGAATAAAATGACCCTTAGAATAACCTTCCAGGCTGATGTAACTAACATTATCAACAGCATATTTTTCAACATTAATCACAAATACAGTATTCACTTAAAATTGCATCATCCTCAAAGAAATTGCAACATTTTGAGTACACTATGAGAAAATTATTAGAATAATTTTCACTTTTGGGGCCCCTAAGTAGCTCAGTACGTAGAGCATTTGACTCTTGGTTTTGGGTCAGGTCATGATACAAGGGTGGTGGGATTGAGCTTAAGATTCATTCTCTCTCTCCTTCCTTTTGCCCCTCTGCTCCACTCACACTCTCACTCTATCAAAAAAAAAAAAAAAAGAATGCTTTTCATTTTTAATGTTCAATCTTTGCTAAATGATTGAGATGAAATTAGAATATGACAATTGGGAAATAATCCCAGTTCATGACTCCTTTTTCCACTCTCTTTGTCTCACTGAATATTCTACTGCTAGATGTGTAAATTTCACTCTTTTGCAGAATTCTAAATTGCTAAAAAAGATGAGAAAGTATAATTTTATCTCAAATCATATAGTTGAAAGAATAGGTAATACGATGTCTATATGAAGTATTATGATGTCTATGGGATGTTTGGATTTTCTTGCATTCCTATCACTGTATAAAATGACTGTATAAAGTCTGAAGTGACTTCATATTTATTTAAACTGAATTGCCCTTTAGACAAAGACCTTCTGAGAGCAGTCATTATTGGGCACAAGTCATGAATCTAACAAATGCTCTTTCAAAGTTGAAAAGCTAAGAATAAATATATAGATGTGTACAAATATATTTTTAATATGTTTATTTTCTTTAGTTTCCAGCACTACTCTATAAAACTTTATACGAACTTATTTTGGCTTTGACATGTGTGATTTTTACATCACTGGAAGAGTGGGCTAATTCGTTAATGTCATTTTCTTATTTAAGACATGGCAGTCTCTTTGTTTCTGATACATTGCCTCTGAACTCTGCTGGCAAGCTTATAAATCAGATCACCAACCATACATAATTTATTTCCGTAGGTAACTGAATGTGCAGTGTAGAATACAAATATGTTTTGGACAGTATTTCAGCACATCTTAAATTTAATAGGTTTAAAAGTTTACAGAATAAATCATGATTTATTTTCTTGTTTTATTATTCCTTTTTCTCTCATCAGTCACATATAATATATATTATACTACATGCAGCCATGCAAGCCAGATATATACATGGTTTCTTAGATGTATAACTTCCAAGATGTATGAATTTGCTTTACTTCACTTCAGAAATCTTATGCTTAAAATGTCTATTTTGAAGATTTTTTGGATTTGCATTAAATTTGAGAGTAATTTCCTTAATGAAGCATTCTTGTGTTTATTTCCTCCAGAGAAAATTGACGGTATCTAATGTTAAAAAAACAAATTCTCTAATGAGAACATCATTTAAAAATTGAAATTTTTTTGTAAGATGATGAGACATGCTATAATGTTGGACATTATCTGAAATATTCTATAATATAAAACTGACTCTTTCTATGTCACTTATCTTATTCTATCCTATGAGTATGGGTATAACATATACTCATATAAATACTAGAAATAGTCTCTTCAATAACAACTGATGGGGATTATAAACAGGAAAGAAATATTATAAATGCTTCACATATATTTTGTGTTCTTTCCTAAGCTCATTTTAAAAAAATGTACTAGCATCAGGGCACCTGAGCGTTTCTGTTGGTTGAATGCCCAACTTTGGCTCAAGTCATGATCCACATTTCGTGGGTTTGGCCCCGCAGTGGGCTCTGTGATGACATCTCGGAGTCTGGAACCTGGTTCGGGTTCTGTGTGTGCCCTATGCAGAGCCCTATGCAGGTCTCAAACTCATGAACCATGAGGTTACCACCTGAGCCAAAGTCAGATGCTTAAACAACTGAGGTGCCTCTTCATATTTCTGTTCTTAAAAAATAATTATTCTTGTCATTTGATCTGTCAACATTACATAAAAACCAATTCTGTCGTGAGCATGGGTGGCTCATGGTTACTATTAGCACAACTGACTTGCATATTAGAAGCCCCAAGCACTTTCTTTTGGTATCATAAAGAAAATCTATGACTCTAATTCAGGAATCAGGGGTATGAGGGATATAGGCTCCCAAGTATTTTGCTTGTTGTCTTTGATCATTTTGGAGAGTTTGGACATGGAAAAATGTCACAATGCATATGACCTCTATCAGGAACTTCTGAATCATTAAAGGCTAATTCAACAGTTGTGATAGAGAAAATCTTCACACTTCTCAATCTTGAAGATCATTAAATCAACTGAGTTTAATTATTCATCCACAGGACTTTGGTTCTGACAGAAAGTTAAAAGTAAAAGCTGACAAAGGACAAGGAAGAAGAGACCTGCCAAATCTTTCACGGTTCTTATTTCCCTGCCTCCATCTTAATATTGTACCACAAGGATAATGTAGATCCAGTGAGTCTTCCTGACATGTGAAATCATTATAGAGAATTAGAGAACTAATGAGAATATGTGTGTTAAGTTATTATACAAAATTTAAAGGAAAGCATGAATGGTGAAATTTATACTTCTTCCTTTTTAAGTTTTTTATTTTTTTATTTTTGAGAGACAGAGTATGAGTAGGGGAGGGGCTGAGAACGAGGGAGACACAGAAACTGAAGCAGGTTCCAGGCTCTGAGCTGTCAGCACAGAGCCCAATGTGGGGCCTGAACTCACGAACTGTGAGATGATGACATATCGGAAGTCAAGTGTTCAACTGACTGAGCCACCCAGGTGCCCCTATACATCTTTCTTTTTAATTAGACTATTCTTTCAGAAGATATAGCATCATGTTCTAAAACATTGCTGTTTTAAGACATATATAAATTGGACAAAAACATAAATTCATTTGGATTATTAAAACAATCATCTGTAGAAAAGCTTTATGTGTTCATTTCATGCCACTGTTCTGCTACTAGAGATTGCTGTTACATCAAACTATATTATGGTGGAGGACCCCTCCCCCCCCCACTGTCCATTATTTCAGAGTTGCCTAAATTTCTTAGAATGTCTATTTTTCCTCTTTGGCACACCAGATAAATGTAAATATAAAAACATATATATACAGGGAGAAGCAAAACTTTATAAGATGCAAACCTAGTTTCAAAGAATGTCATGGTAATATTCTGAAATAATATTGTACAGTTATCCGGATGTGCTACATCAGTTTTGGTCTCTTATAATTTAGTTATGTCTGCTAAGATACATGTGACACACACCCAGACATAGGCGGATTACTGACAGTTGAATGTGTACCACTAAGCACTAATTAGCAATAATTTGTTCCACTATTTTGTATACTCATGTATTTAAGTACTTATGAATGACCAATTATCTAAAAAAATTTCATGATTCCTGAAATAACTAAAATTTATTTTATTTTTAAAGTTTCTTTCATTTTGAGAGAAAAAGTACATGCTATGAGTGGGAGAGGGGCAGAGAAAGAAGGAGAGAGAGAATCCCAAGTAGGAGCCACATTTTCAGCACAAAGCCCAGCATGGGGGCTCAATCCCATGAACTGTGAAATCATGACCTGAGTGGAGATCAAGAGCTGGATGTATAACTAACTGAGCCATCCAGATGCCCCTAAAAGTAATTTATTTTAAATTTCTAGGATAGTTGCACTGCTTTTCAGCACCAGATTCTATTTTTCTTTTTTTCACTGTTTCTAATTAAGACAATTTGGTAAACATACAACTGTGGGATTTAAATGTTCTACACTGTAGGCTTTTCCTTATGGTAAATTCAAAAATTTGAAAAAAAAAAAACCGATTTCTCAGGAATTATTTGGAAAGGTTAGCAAAATATATATCAACCATCTATAAATTGATTTTGGTATCTGAAACCCCTTGGTGCTTTTGCTCTTGACTTCCATGAACACAACTAAATGTAAATATGGATTAGGTTATTTCAAAATATTTAATAAAAACACATTCTCAATTCTAAAATGTTTAGATATGAGGAATACATTAATGAATAAAATAAATTAAATCTTTGCTTCGCGAAGCTTTATATTTTGGATGAAAGGGGGGATAAATAATAATTAAATGAGATAATATGTATATAATTAGTGTTATCTATACTTAGAAGGGAATAAGACTAATGGGAAAAAAATAGAGAAAAGTAAAATGTGTCAGACCTGTCTGATCCAGGTGGGATAGGTAATGACTTAGGATTTAGTGGTCAGGGGTGCCTGAGTGGCTTGATTGGTTAAGTGTCCGACTTTGGCTCAGGTCATGAACAGTTTGTGGGTTCGAGACCTGCGTTGGGGGTGAGTGCTGACAGCTTGGAGCCTGGAGCCTGCTTTGGATTCTGTGTCTCCCTTTCTCTCTGCCCCTCCCCAAATTGTGCTCTGGGTCTCTCTCTCCCTGTCAAATATATATAAACATTATTATTATTTTTTAAATATAGAGGTCAGAGTCTGACTGACACAGTGGTACCTGAGCAAAGACCGTGGATGCACCTGGGTGAGCACTGGAGATATTTGACAGAAGTACTTTCTAGAGTAATGGCGCCAATAGTCCAAATGTTCTGAAGATCCATAATTTCTTTCCTGGAATTACTTCAAGAAAAGATTTGTTTGTTTATAAAACTTTGAAAGTTAAACCCAGTTAGTCATTTAAAAGTATATAAAAGCAAGACTTATCATATGCAAAGTTTCCAGATATTTTGGTATAAAATTAAGAAAAAGCCATTTAAAAAACAAAAGTAATCTTCTAAGGATAATCTTTTCAAGATTTGCAGTAAAATTTAATATGCAGTTTTTTCATTCTTCATTTTCATCAAACGCTACTTGTTTTTTTTAACTGAAAGCAAACTGAGTGGTCAGGGTTTCCTGTGGGTGATATACAATTACGATGAAGTTTAACATATGGAGGAACATGAAAATCGTTTATTTTTCCATACTAGTAGTGGTATGTGTTCTGTGAACCACACTCCAAATTCCCAGTGTCCACTTCAGATGCTAGAAGAAATCTTATACAATATATGCATTATACAAATTGTTAGATTTGTAATTGCCTTATTTAATAGTTAAATTCACTTTATGGTTTTTGTTTCAATTAAGGACTGTGATCAATGATTTTAATTTAGAAATTATAGATTAGAATAGAATTAGACTTTAGTGGCATATGCAATAGACTTTACCTATTTAAAGACACTCAGAAGAGTTAAGCTTATTCCAATGGCCCAAAGGTTATGTTAGGACAAAAAGATAATTGACACATTTCTGTTGAAATGAGCACGATTATTCAAAACTGAACAACTATGGGAGGATTTGTGTCAAGTAGGATTAACTGATATTTGAAGTACAAGTTTGGATAACTGCACTAGGATGTTGCAGCAGACATTCAAACAAGCATCAGAACGTGGTTGATCTAAGTGTTCTAAGTGCTTTTTTTAGACTTTATTCATCAAAGATTTAAAAAGTGCTAACACTCTAACTTTGTACTAGACTTTGTTGTCTCTGCCCCCAATCAATAATAAGACATGCAGGCAAATACTTATGTGATTTTGAGATAATTGCTTATATAATAGAGTCAGTACAAAATATTGCGTGATCAAAAAGAAAGATAAATTTCACAGAGAACTGACATTTGAGCTGAATTTTTAAGGATAAGTAACAATTCGCCAAGCTGCTTGGGCAGGAGCAGATTTCAGAAACGAGAGAAAACAGCAGATAAAATAGATTTTAAACCAAAAGTCGTAATAGGAAATGAGGGACACTATATCATAATAAAGGGGTTTTTCGAATAAGAAGATCTTATAATTGTAAAGGTGCTTGTGTGGCTTCGTCAGGTGAGCGTCTGACTTAGTCTCAGGTCATGATCTCATGGTTCATGAGTTTGAACCCTGCATTGGGCTCTCTGCTGTCAGTGCAGAGCCTGCTTCAGCATCTCTGTCCCTCTTTTTCTCTGCCACAACCCCATCCCTCTCTATCAAAAACAAAAACAAGAACAAACAACAACAATAACAAAACCCTGGCAAATGTAAATATGCCCCCACCTTGGAAGAAGCTAAATATATAAATCAATTAATAACAAACTTAAACCCCAAAAGCAAGGGAATCAAGAGCAAAAATAAACGATTGGGACCTCATCAAGATTAAAAGCTTCTGCACAGCAAAGGAAACAACCCACAAAACTAATAGGCAACCAATGGAATGGGAAAAGATAGTTTCAAATGACATATCAGATAAAGGGTTAATATCCAGAATCTATAAGGAACTCACCAAACTCCACACCCGAAAAACAAACAACCCAGTGAAGAAATGGGCAGAAGACATGAACAGACACTTCTCCAAAGAGGACATCCAGATGGCCAACAGACACATGAAACGATGCTCAGCATCCCTCCTCATCAGGGAAATACAAATCAAAACCACACTGAGATACCACCTCACGCCAGTCAGAGTGGCTAAAATGAGCAAATCAGAGAACTCTAGATGCTGGCGAGGATGTGGAGAAACGGGCACCCTCCTACACTGTTGGTGGGAATGTAAACTGGTACAGCCCCTCTGGAAAACAGTGTGGAGGTTCCTCAGGAAACTAACAATAGAACTCCCCTATGACCCAGCAATAGCACTGCTAGGAATTTACCCAAGGGATACAGAAATGCTGAGGCATAGGAGCACATGTACCCCAATGTTCATAGCAGCACTCTCCACAATAGCTAAAACATGGAAAGAGCCTAAGTGTCCATCAACAGATGAATGGATCAAGAAGATGTGGTTTATCTATACCATGGAATACTACATGGCAATGAGAAACAATGAAATCTGGCCATGTGTAGCAACATGGATGGACCTTGAGGGTGTTATGCTGAGCGAAATAAGTCAGGCAGAGAAGGACAAATATCATATGTTTGCACGTATAGGAGGATTAGGAGGAACTTGACGGAGGAACAAGGGGGAGAAGAAGGGGGGAAATGGTGGGGGAAAGGGAGAGAGGCAAACCATGAGAGACTCTTGAATGTTGACAAAAACTGAGGACTGATGGATGTTGGGGGGAGGCGGGATGGGCATGGAGGAGGACACTTGTGGAGATGAGCACTGGGTGTTATGTGGAAACTACTTTGACAATAAACCATTTGTAAAAAAATAAATAGACAACAAACTTAAAGAAACTCACTGATAATAATACAATAAAAGTAGGGACTTTGAACCCCACTTACAACAATGTATACATCATGTAAGGAGAATATCAACAAGGAAACAGTGGCTTTGAATGACACCCTGGGTCAGATAGATTTAATATATATATTCAAAACATTTCATCCTAAATCATCAGATTTACACACTCTTTTTGAGTGTACATGGAACATTCTCCAGTACAGATCACATACTGGGTCACAAATCAGACCTCAACCAGTATAAAAAGATTCAGATCATACCATGCATCCTTTCAGACCACAACTCTATGAAATTTGAAGTCAACCACAGGAAAATTTTTTAAAGCCAACAAATACAAAGAAGTTAAAGAACATCCTACTAAAGAATGAATGGGTTAACCTGGAAATTAAGGAAGAAATAAAAAAAGAACATGGAAGTAAATGAAAATGAACACATGACAGACCAAAACATTTGGGATGCAGCAAAGAGGGAAGTATGTAACAATACAGGCCTTACTAAAAAAAAAAAAGAAAGAAAAAAAAGTCTCACATACACAACCTAACTTTATAGCAAAAGGAGCTTGAAAAGAATAATAAATAAAGCCTAAAACCAGCAGAAGAAGGGAAGTAATAAAGATGAGACCAGATATAAATGATATAAAATTAAACAAAAAAAGAACAGATCAATGAACCAGGAGTTGGCTCTTTGAAAGAATTAAGAAAATTGATAAACTGCAGCCAGACTTATCAAAAAGAAAAAGAGAAAAGACCCAAATAAATGAAATCACAAATGAAGGGCATCACAATGAACACCCCAGGCATACAAACAATTAGAATATTATGAACAATTATATGCCAACCAATTGGGCAATCTGGAAGAAATGGATAAATTCCTACAAACATAACAGGAATTCCTACAAAAACAGGAAGAAATAGAAAATTTGAACAGACTCATAATCAGCAAAGAAATTGAATCAGTAATTTAAAAAAAAATCTGCCAACAAACAAGGGCTCAGGGCCGATGTCTTTCCAGGAGAATTCTACCAAACATTTAAAGAAGAATTAATACCTATTCTTTTGAAACTTTTCCAAAAAATGAAAATGGAAGGAAAAATTCCAAATTTCTTCTATTAGGCCAACATTACCCTGATTCTAAAACAAGACAAAGATCCCATTAAAAAGGAGAATTACAGACCAATGTCCCTGATGAACATGGATGCAAAAATTCTCAAGAAGATGCTAGCAAACAATATATTAAAAGAATTATTCTCCACAATCAAGTAGGATTTATTTGTGGGCTACAGGGGATGGTTCAATATCCACAAATCAACCAATGTGGTACATCATATTAATAATTTAAAAAAGGATAAGAAACTTATCACCCTGTTAATAGATGAGGAAAAAGCATTTGACAAAATACAATATCCTTTCTTGATAGGACCCCTTAAGAAAGTTGGGATAGAGGGAACATACCTCAACATCATAAAGGCCATATATGAAAGATGTACATCTAATATCATCCTCAATGGGGAAAAACAGAGCTTTTACTCTAAGTTCAAGAACATGATAGAAATGGGACACTTGGGTGGCTCAGTTGATTAAGCATCCAACTCATGATTTCAGCTCAGGTCATGATCTCATGGTTTTGTGAGTTCAACTGCTATGTCAGGCTTTATGCTGACAATGCAGAGCCTGCTTGGGATTCTCTCTCTGCTCTCCTTCTGGCCCCCTCCCTGCTCGCTCGCTCTCTCTCTCAAAATAAATAAATAAACATTAAAATTTTTTGAAAAAGAATACAATAAGGATGTCCACTTTCACCACTGTTGTTCAGCATAGTACTGGAACACCTAGCGTCAGCAATCAGATAATGAAAAGAAATAAATAAAAGGCATTCAAATCAGCAAGGAAAAAGTCAAACTTTCACTCTTTGCAGACACGATATTCTATTTAGAAAACCTGAAAGACTTCACCAAAAGACTGGTAGAAATGATACATGAATTCGGTAGTCTCAGGATACAAAATCGACATACAGAAATCTGTTGCATTTCTGTATGCCAATAATGAAGCAGCAGAAAAAGAAATCAATGAATTGATACCATTTACAATTGCACCAAAACCCATAAGATACCTAGGAACAAACCTAACAAAAGAGGTAAATATCTTGTTCTGAAAACTATATAACACTTATCAAAGAAATTTAAGAAGACATAAAGAAATGGAGAAACATTCCACGGTCATGGGTTGGAAGAACAAATATTGTTAAAATGTTGATAGTACCCAAAGCAATCTACACATTTAAAGGAATTCTTATCAAAATTGTACCAGCATTCTTCATAGAGCTAGAACAAGCAATTCTAAAATTTGTAGGGAACCACAAAAGACCTTAAGTATCCAAAGTAATGTTGAAAAAGAAAAGTGCATCAGGACTCTGGATTTCAAAGCTATAATCAAGACAGTATGTTGGGTACAAAAACAGACACATAGATCAATGGAACAGAATATAAGACCCAGAAATGGACCCACAACCATATGGTCAACTCATCTTCAACAAACCAGGAAAGACCATCCAATGGAAAAAAAGACAAGAAATCAACGAAATCCTAAGAACACAGGCAGCAACCTCTTTGACCTCAGCTCCAGCAACTTTCTTGACATGTCTCCAAAGGCAAGGGAAATAAAAGCAAAAATGAACTATTGTGACTTAATCAAGATAAAAATTTGCACAGTGAAGGAAAAAAATTAGCAAAACTAAAAGGCAACCAGTGGAATGAAAGATATTTGCAAATAAAATATCTGATAAAGGGATAGCATCAAAAATCTATAAAGAACTTCTCAAACTCAACACCCCCCCTTAAAAAAACCATTTAATAAATGGAAAGAAGACATGAACATCCATTTCTCCAAAGACATGCAAATGGCTAGGAGACACATGAAAAGATGCTCAACATCACTCATCATCAGGGAAATACAAACCAAAACCACAATGAGATGCCATCTCACACCTGTCAGAATGGCTAAGATTAAGAACTCAGAAAACAACAGATGGTGGGGATGCAGAGAAAGGGAAACCCTCTTATACTGCTGGTGGGAATACAAACTGTGCAGTCGCTCTGGAAAGCAGTATAAAAATTCCTCACAAAGCTAAACATAGTACTACCCTATGACCCAGGAATTGTACTACTAGGTATTTATCCAGAGGATACAAAAGTACTGATTCGAGGGGCACATACTCCCTGATGTTTATAGCAGCATTATCAACAACAGCCACATTATAGAAAGAGCCCAGACGTCCATTGACTGATGAATGGATAAAGAAGTGACATATGTGTGCTTGCATGTGTGTGTGCACACATATGTGTATATATATATATATACATACAATGCATACATACAATGTATACATGCATACAATGACATACTGCTCAGCCATCAAAAAGAATGAAATCTTGCCATTTGTAACAACATGTATGGAGCTAAGCAAAATAACTCAGAGAAAGACAAATGCCATGTGACTTCACTCATATGCAGAATTTAAGAAACAGAACAGATGAACATACCGGGGAAAAGAGAAGGAGGAACATTATAAGAGAGACTTTTAACTGTACAGAAGAAACAGGGTTGACAGAGAGAGGTGGGTGTAGGATGGGCTAAAGTGGGGATGGGCATTAGCAAGGACACTTGTTGCATCTGAGTGGCTCAGTTGATTGAGTACTAGACTTCAGTTTAGGTCATGATCTCAGGGCTCATGAGTTTGAGCCCCACAGCCAGGTTTTTTTTTTTTTAAATTTATTTTTTATTTTTATTTTTTTTACAAATAGTTTATTGTCAAATTAGTTTCCACATAACACTCAGTGCTCATCCCCACAAGCCAGGTTTTAGCTGTCAGCACAGAACCTGCTTTGAGTCACTTTGGATCTTTGATCTCCCTTTCTGTCTGCCCTTCTTGCACTAGCTCATTCTCTCTCTCTCAAAAATTAATCAATATTAAAAGAAAGAAAGAAAGAAGGGCACTTGTGATGAGCACTGGATGTTGGATGTAGTGATGAATTACTAATTTCTACTACTGAAACCAACACTACACTATATGTTAACTGACTTGGATTTAAATAAAACGTAGAAAGCAAACAAAACAAAACAAAACAAGTCTTTTATCCTGGTCTTCATTTTAATTATACACATTTTTCTCCCAGGATTTAAGTCCCTGAATATATTTTTATATACAATGTTTCTATCTCTAGATGTATTTACAGGATGAAATAAAAGGAATTCTGATGATAAAAAAGAGAAAATAGCATAAACAAAAAGAAAAAGAATAAAATGATAGGGCTGCTTGGGGAGAAAACAGGGGCAGGGAAATGGGCTAAAAGAATGATGGAATGATACAAATCAGTGGTTTTTGCACTTTGGTCACATATGTCGGACACATTTGTGTTCACATTTTCACTTATGCCAGTTCCAGAGTGCTAGTGTTAATTTGTCCCTTTTCTTTGTTACTCAAGAAAGCATGCAAGAATTCGCTGAATGTTATATGAAGGAAATCACATTAAAAGTTTGGCAAGTTTCATTATTAGCAGTAAGAAGTGACAGCATATTGCATAATTATATCTGTACCATGTCTCTCAATTGCTGGGCCATTGCATTATGTCTCTCACTAATAACTGAGTCACAAAAAAGAAAAAAAAAGTTTAAAAGTATTCATGGGTTCATTTAACAGAATTTATCAAGCGTCTACTGTGTATTAGGTACTGTACTAAACATTAAAGACAGAAACACACCTTTATTTTTTCATATAATTTATTGTCAAGCTGGTTTCCATGTAACACCTAGTCCTCATCCCAACATGTGCTCTCCTTAATGCCCATCATTCTCTTTCCCCTCTCCTTGACCCCCCATCAGCCTTCAGTTCTCATTATTTGAGAGTCTCTTTAGGTTTGCCTCCCTCCCTCTCTGTAACTTTCTTTTCTCCTTTTCCTCCCCCATGGTCTTCTGATAAGTTTCTTAAGATCCATGTATAAGTGAAAACATATGGTATCTGTCTTTCTCTGACTGACTTATTTCACTTAGCGTAATACCCTCCAATCCATCCACATTGCTGCAAATGGCCAGATTTTTCTTTCTCATTGCCAAGTAGTATTCCATTATATATATATAAGCCACATCTTCTTGATCCATTCATCAGTTGATGGACATTTAGGCTCTTTCCATAATTTGGCTATTGTTGAAAGTGCTGCTGTAAACATTGGGGTACCCTTGCTCCTCTGCATCAGCACTCCTGAATCCCTTGGGCAAATTCCTAGCAGTTCTATTGCTGGGTCATAGGGGAGTTCTTTTGTTAATTTTTTGAGGAACCTCCACAACTGTTTTTGAGAGCGGCTGCACCAGTTTTCATTCCCACCAACAGTGTAAGAGGGTGCCCGTTTCTCCACATCCTCACCAGCATCTATAGTCTCCTGATTTGTTCATTTTAGTCACTCTGACTGGCGTGAGGTGGTATCTCAGAGTGGTTTTGATTTGTATTTCCCTGATGATGAGGGACATTGAGCATCATTTCATGTGTCTTTTGGCCATCTGGATGTCTGCTTTGGAAAAGTGTCTATTCATGTCTTCTGCCCATTTCTTCACTGGATTATTTGTTTTTCAGGTGTGGAGTTTGGTGAGTTCCTTATAGATTTTGGATACTCGCCCTTTATCTGATATGTCATTTGCAACTATCTTTTCCCATTCTGTTGGTTGCCTTTCAGTTTTGTTGATTGTTTCCATTGCACTGCAGAAGTTTTCTTTTTATCTTGATGAGGTCTCAAAAGTTCATTTTTGGTTTTGATTCCCTTGCCTTTGGAGATGCGTCGAGTCAGAAATTGCTGCAGTTGAGATCAAAAAGGTCATTTCCTGCTTTCTCCTCTAGGGTTTTGATGGTTTCCTGTCTCACATTCTGGTCCTTCATCCATTTTGAGTTTATTTTTGTGTATGGTGTAAGAATGTGGTCTAGTTTCATTCTTCCGCATGTTGTTGTCCAGTTCTCCCAGTACCATCTGTTAAAGAGGTTATCTTTTCTCCATTGGCTACTCTCAGAATACAACTTTAAAGGGAGATTGAATTCCTATTGAAAATTGAAATTGAAAAAGGTAAGAAAAATAAACTTTGCTTTTGTATGTTTCTTTTTCCCCAGTATGATTTACTGCTCCATATTGGGCTTGTAAAACTTCTGAGTATCCTTCCAAGTCAAAATATCTAAACATCTTGAAATATCAGCTTCAGATATTAATATTCTCATTTATTCATCTTTTCTATTATACTATATTAAAGGCTTTTAAAAACCCCTTGATACCTGACTAAATATGCTGGTTTTCTTCCCTGGGATTTCCTATCTCTGTAGTCATACAATATTATTTGCCTAATTTTATATCATGGCTTTATCCTCAAAGAGCTATTCATTTTTATTTTAAGTCGAGGAGAGTTACTTCCTTTGAACCCCTTCTAAATTATTGTAGAAAAAATTACTAACTCAATGTAGTTATACTTGATTATACTCTTATTTTATTGTGGCTAAGACTTCCAACATTTTCTTGCTCTTGCTTTAGTTTAAGATTTTTATCTAAATAATGAAGAAGCATATTTAATAGCAAAATATTTTTTAGAAGCATTCTGTTAGGCAAAGTCCTGAACAGTATGGGACAGTGCAGAGACAGAAACAGAGGGAGAAAGACAATAATTTTCTAATCTAAAGTTTCTTATACAGTGTGATAAATATTAGAGCCAAAGGACAGAGAGGATATTGTGATGAATCTGAAAAGAAGCAGCTAACACAGTCTGGAGGATTTCTGGAAATATTTCCTTGTTATAATGATACTTAACCTAATTCTCTAAAAACAAACCATTGTAAAATAGAGAGGAAATACAGAAAGCATCCCAGGAAGAAGAAAAAGCATGTTCAAAGGCTTAGCTATGATAAAGCATGTGTCTCCAAGAAAGTACAAGGAATTTATCCTAGCAAGAACAAGGTAAGAAGGGGAACACATTGAGAAACTAAGATTTAGTAGATAAATAAGATTCCAATCTTGCAGAGTTTGGGATATTTATGTTTAAGGGTGAACTGTTCAGTATCTGTTTGAGTGCTGCTGAAGATTTTAAGCAACATATTGATGTGACAGGTGAGTTTTGTTTTTTTTTTTTTTTTAGCAAGAATACTATATTGACATCACGTAAGATAAAGTGAAAAGAATTTTGTCTGGAGATCAAGAAATGAGTTTGGAAGATATCATAATAATTTCGGTTGTATTTGTTGAAGGTCTGGTCTAAATCCTGATAGTTCAGAAGGAAAATATTTAGGAAGTAACCGTAAATAAAAAAAATTGATGATAAATTGAAGTAAGCTGATATGAATATTTTGGAGTGATTCTCAAATTGCTGGATTGAAAAGCAGCATAGAAGTTGGCTTCCTTCACCCAGTTATAGACTGGATTAGGAGCAGAAAGTTTAAGGTCCATGTGGCAAGAAGATCTGTTATATTTCCTTCAGCAGTCATAGTTCCATTTCTTTCTAATTTTCTATTCCATTAAAAGTTACCAGCTCTACTTGTATTTCTGTTTAAATGTGTACACAATATGTCATATTGTTCTAGAAGTTTCTGGTTAATAAAATAAAACATGAAATTTAAGCAATTTTTTTAAAAAAAATCTTTTTAATGTTTATTTTTGAGAGAGAGAGAGAGAGAAAGAGTGTGAGTGGGGGAGGGACAAAGAGAGAGGGAGACACAGAATGCCAACCAGCTCCATGCTCTGAGCTGTCAGCACAGAGCCCAATGTGGAGCTCGGACACATGAACGGCAAGATCATGATGTTAGCCAAAGTTGGACACTTAACCAACTGAGCCACCCAGGCACCCCTAAGTAGTTTTTGTTTATTTAAGGACACTTGGAATTAATAAGATGCAGAAAGTAACTAACTAGACATAAGATGAACACAGAAAATTCATTAGCCACTGAGCAGTTAAAAGATATTATGGAGGGGGGATACCTGGATGACTTAGTTGGTTTAGTGTCTGACTCTTGATTTCGTCTCAAGTCACGATCTCAGGATCCTGAGATGGAGCCTCACATCAGGTTCTGCACTGAGTGTCAAGTTGTCTTGGGATTCTCTCTCTCAAAATAAATGAGTAAAGATTTAAAAAATTATGAGGGCAGGGACACCTGGGTGGTTCAATCAGTTAAGCATCTGATTTCAGCTCAGGTCATGATCTTGCAGTTCATGAGTTCAAACGCCACATTGAGCTCTATGCAGACAGCTCAGAGCCTGGAGCGTATTTCTGATCCTGTGTCTCCTCTCTCTCTACCCCTCCCCTGCTTGCGTGCTCTCTCTCAAAATAAACATTAAAAATTTTTTTTAAAAATTTTGAGGACAAAATAGCAAACTCTTTAAATGTAAAATGAAGAAGGGTTATTGTAAAAAGCAATGTGAAGGAGCTGTAAGGAAAGCTTCATAATTTCATGGAGAGATATCAAAGAAAACAGACATAACTACATCGGGTCTATACTTTTGTTTCAATTCTAATTGGATTTTGATTCTGCTATATGACTTGTTAACTATTTTTAACTATGTTCTGGTTAATTCTTTCCAAATGAGAGTACTTAAGTTCTAATTAGTACTTTAACAACTATCTTTCAGAAACTGAACAATAATTTTGAAAAAAAAATACAGGTGGAAACAACTAAAACTTTTCCCTAAAAGTATAATAATGAGATTGTATATTTGTACCAGCCATTAACATAGAAATATAAAGAGATGCAGTCATTAAACAATATTGTAGGTATACATGAAAACAGATGTGACCAATGAAACAAAGTAAAACTTGTTGTATGTACTACTAGCAATGAGAAAGAATGAAATCTTGCCATTTGCAGCAATGTGGTTGGAGCTGGAGGGTATTATGCTAAGTGAAATAAGTCAGTCAAAGACAGACAGATACCATTTGTTTTCACTTATATGTGGATCTTGAGAAACTTAACAGAAGAGAGGAAGGGGGAAAAAGTTACAAACAGGGAGGGAAGCAAACCATAAGAGATTCCTAAATACAGAGAACAAACTGAGGGTTGATGAGGGGTGGGGAAGAAGGGAAAGTGGGGAATGGGCATTGAAGAGAGCACATGTTGGAATGAGCACTGGGTGTTATATGGAAGCCAACCTGACAATAAATTATATTTTTAAAAAAAGTAGTAGTATACATTGGAACACAAAGTTTGATGAAGCAAACCTCTCCTTAAGAAACTGGAGAGTAGAGTGTTTTCAAATGGTACTGGGAAACTTGGCAGCTATATGGGAAAAAATTCAATCATCTCTCCTCCCACTTTGCATCAAAATATATCTCAAATGGATGAAAGATTTAAATGCCTAAAATGGAAGCAAAAATATATTGTGGGAGGCACACATGAAGGTTCATTTACTTTCTGAATAGAAATGACTTTCTAAGCATGAATGCAATTTAGAATATCACAATGAGATAATACAGACATAACTTCATATTTTTTAGAAAAATGACATTAAAAGCAAAACCCAAAATGATAGGAATAAAAGATTCAATAACATTAATATAAAAATAATTTTAATAATTGATAGCAATCATATGCTTCAAATTTTTTCTGTGTGAGTTTTAAACCAAACCCTATCAGCATTTAAATTTGGAATGGATGGTGAACAAAATGTCCCCAAGGCTAGTGGTCTTTTTTTCTCAAAGCCACCTCTGCCCCCTGAGGTCTAAGTGACAGTTCTGGGTCACCTAGCAAGAACAAGATGAAGAGGAGGAGCTGAGGCATTGCCCCCTGTGTTGGGTCAGTCCACTGACGTTTCAAGGCAAGATAGGATGAAAAGTGAGACAGAATTCTAACGTCTCCCTTCCTATTTTTATTCTCCTGCCCTCGAATCCGGCTGCCTCACCATTACCACACAGAGGTATTCAAGGCACGATCCACATACTACGTTGTTGGAGAAAACAGTTTTAAAATTTCCCTCCCATGGTTGCTTCCATACTGCCTCTGGGTTTGACCTTAAGGGACAGAACCAGAAACAAAATGAGGTTGGTTTTTAAAAAAATTTTTAACGTTTATTTTTGAGAGACACAGAGAGACTAAGCACAGCTGGGGGAGGGGCAGAAAGAGGGAGACACAAAATCTCTAATAGGCTTCAGGCTCTGAGCTGTCAGCAGAGAGCCCCATGTGGGTCTTGAACCAGGAACCACAGTATCATCACCTGAGTCAAAGTCAGATGCTTAACCCACTGAGCCACCCAGGTGCCCCTTGAAACAGAATGAGTTCTTGATCTTTTTGCTTGGTGACCATTATCTGGAAATGTTTTTGTTGTTTGTTTTGGTTTTTTGTTTTTTCACAATATGGATATGCTAGTATGCTAGTGATTTCTGCATCCAACTATGTGTTTGATAGATCGACTTGGATTTCTGTTTTTTTATTTTATTTTTTAACAGATATTTATTTTAATGTTTTATTTATTTCTGAGAGAGAGAGAGAGAGAGAGAGAGAGACAATGTGAGCAGGGAGGGTCAGAAAGAGAGGGAGATACAAAATCTGAAACAGGCTCCAGGCTCTGAGCCGGATGTCAGCACAGAGCCTGATGCGGGGCTAGAACCCACAAACCGTGAGATCATGACCTGAGCCAAAGTCGGACGCTTAACCGACTGAGCCACCCAGGTGCCCTGATTGACTTGGATTTCTGATAAGCACTGCAAATTTCAAATGTCCAGAACTCCCACTATTTTCTCTTGGATCTCTACTTCTGATGGTCTTCTCCATCTCAGTGAGGGGCACACCATCTCTCAGTTGACCAAAATTTTGAAGTCATATTTGATTCTTTCCTTTCTCACAAAATTTGACTCTGAGCAAATTTAAATCAGAAAACAACCTATCAACCTCTGCTTCAATCAACTCTATTCCTAGACTATGTCAGCAACTATCACTTAATAATTCAGGTGAACTAGTCTTGTAGCAACCCTACTCTATTCAAGACATCAGCTCAGTCTTTATAAAATGCAAAGCAGGGGCACCTGGGTGGCTTGGCCAGTTAAGCGTCAGACTTCAGCTCAGGTCACGAACTTACAATTCGTGGGTTTGAGCCCTGCATCGGGCTCTGTGCTGACAGGTAGCTCAGATCCTGGAGCCTGTCTTTGGATTCTCTCTCTCTCTCTCTCTCTCTCTCTCTCTCTCTCTCTATCTATCTATCTATCTCTGACTCTTCCCTGCTTACTCTGTCTCTCAAAAATAAATAAAATACATTATAAAATAAAAGCAAAGCAGACCTGACATTCCACTACTGTTTCTACATTCCAGTGGCTTCACACTTAAAAGGGAATGAAGTTTTGAGACTGTGCAATAGCTCTACAAAATTCGATACAACCTAGCTGACTACTAACCCTCCATTACCATCTATAACCATTGCCTTTCTCAGTCACTACACCCCAGCCATAGAGCTCTGGTTAAAGTTCCATGTATTGCCACATGTCAGAAGACTACATACCTTCACTTTCTTCAAAACTCAGCTAGCGTGGGTCATTATCAGATATCTGTGCCACTCTCTATCTTGCCCACACTACTTAGTTTCACTATGCTTGTCATTACCTGGCATACTAAATATTTATTCATTCATGTTTTTATTATTTTTCTCCTCCAACCATAATGGAAGGTCCTTGAGGATTATATCTTTGGTTTCTTTCCCTTCCCTTCCCTTCCCTTCCCTTCCCTTCCCTTCCCTCTTTCTTTTTTGACACCTATCCCCACCACCTTGGAGGGTGCCTGTACCTATAAAGTGATCAATTAATATTCATAGAGGAATGTCGAATGAAAAAAAATCATTGTTGAATAAATTAAAGGGGAAGTACTAAAGTATTTTGTTTGACACTATTCATTTTGGAGTCTAAGCATGCATTTTTACATGTTTAAAATTTTGTTGCCAACTGTCTGGCCAATTCTGCAATCTCTCATTGTTCATTTAATTTTTTTTAATGTTTTTATTTATTTCTAGGAGAGAGAGAGAGACATTGTGAGCAGGGGAGGGTCAGAGAGACAGGAAGTCACAGACTCTGAAACAGGCTCCAGACTCTGAGCTGGCAACCAGCACAGAACGTGACGCGGGGCTTGAACCCTCGAACCGCGAGATCATGACCTAAGCGAAAGTCGGACGCTTAACCGACAGAGCCACCCAGGCGCCCCTCATTGTTCATTTAAATCAGCATAATATGATTTTTCTTCTTCCCTTTTTCCTTCAGTTTCAAACTACTTCTTATTGTGTCAATCCACACCCACAGACCAACGTACTTTTCTGTTTTGTCCTCTTTCTAGAAGACAAAACCCATATAAAGGTGTGTGGAGGTCATGAGAAATATAGTTAATGTGATCTGTATCCTGGAGGACAATTCCATAGTTAATGCTTTAGATAAATTCTTGACTTTGTGTATGTACATGTGCAAAATTGCATATAAATTGTTTTTGTGGATATATCTCTCACATGAATTCATTAGATAATTTTATGCCTCAATTTAACTTTCTTCTAAAAACAAATAATCTATTTAATTGAAATTATTGAATATTATTATCTGAAATTTTGCTATATAAGATTATAAATATAAATATTTAAAAGATCCTAAATATAAGTACCTATATGCATATTTATAAACATGTTATCTGTAACCCAAACTGATAGAAGGGAAAATGTAGATACAATATACATAAATTTGTTTTACTAACGTGTTTATTCAGTGAACATTATTCAAAGATATTCATAGAAATGTACCATGAAATATTTCTACTATATTAATTTAGTGAACATTCCTAATTCAAAGGACTTCATAGAACATTATACTATATAAAACTAGTTTTAAAATACATTCTATTTTTAGAAATATCTTTGCAGAACTCTTGAGAATCAAAATTGTGCCTGAGCTAAATATGATATAGAAGAGAAGAACCCATTCTCAGTTTGTCATGCTAATAGTTACTAGCTTTAAAATTGTATAAGAACATAAAATGGCATGAAGAAAAAGAAATATCCAAAAATAAAAAGCAATCATTCTCTGCCTACTACAAAGTCTGTCTCTTTAGCATTCTATTTTTAGGGGGAAATAAGAGACAAATACGTGTTTTTTTAATGTTTCAGGTTTTTGTTTAAATTATAGTTAGTTAACATATCATGTAATATTAGTTTCAGGTGTAGAATTTAGTGATTCATCACTTACGTACAACATTGAGTGTTCATCACACGTGTCCTCCTTAATACCCATCATGCATGTCTTTAGCCCATCCTCCCTGCCCACCTCCATGCCAGCAATCCTCAGTTTGTTATCTAGTGAAGAGTCTCTCCAATGGTTTGTCTTCCTCTCTTTTTACCCCCATGTTCATCTCTTTTGTTTCTTAAATTCCACATATGAGCAAATCATGTAGTGTTTATCTTTCTTTCACTAACTTATTGTGCTTATCATAACACACTCTAGCTCCATCCATGTTATTGCAAATGGTAAAATTTCATTCTTTTTTAATGGCTGAGTAATATTTCATTGTATGTGTGGGATGGATATATATATATATATATATATATATATCTTTTTCCACTCATCCGTTGATGGACATTTGGACTCTTTCCATAATTTGGCTATTACTGATAACGCTGCTATTAACAGTGGGGTGCATGTGCCCCTTTGAATCAATATTTTTGTATCCTTTGCGTAAATACCTAGTAGTGCAATTGCTGGTTGTAGGATTGTTCTGTGTTTAACTTTCTGAGGAAACTCCACACTGTTTTCCAAAGTGGCTGCGTCAGTTTGTACTTCCACTGATAGTGTAAGAGGGTTCTCCTTTCTCCTCATCCTTGGCAACTTCTGTTGTTTCCTAAGATGTTAATTTTAACCATTCTGACAGACATGAGGTCATTTGAATGCATGTTTTATATTATGTCTCACCAGAGTTGTTTTTCTTGCAACGGTTCCCAGTCAAGGGTTCCTTTCCTTTGTGGTAGCCCAGCTTTGCCATGGACCATATGGACACTTCCCAGAGCAGACAGAGTTCATACTCACCTTGTCAGGATATTTTCCTTTTACTCAGAGTATTAGAAGTGAAGAAGTTTCTTAGATCATGAACTCCTTGATGTCCCAGTCCTTTCACTTTGTCATTCTACACAGATTTATTATTTCTTCTTATAATCTTGCTAAAATTTATTATGTAATGTTCTTTCAGTGCAATGGAAGAGCTGACACTGTGTTCACGCATGTATCCTCAGCAAGATTGCCTCTTCTATAGGAGTTTCTTGGCAATTATTTGTTGAATGACTTCTTAGGAAAAAAAGACTTTACTATAAACAATATCTATCCCATTGTGGTGATTTTTATGTTGCCTTTATAAATGTTTTACTTTAAATATTCTATTACATATGTTCAGATTATAATTTTCTTCTCTTGTGACTAGATAGCCTCTCATCTTTGGTAACCCTTTTTTTTTAATTTTATTTTTTTGAGAAAATGAATGGAGGTGGGACAGAATAAGAGGGAGAGAGAATCTCAAGCAGCCTACAAGCTGTCAATGCAGAGCCTAACATGAGACTTGATCCCATGAACTGTGAGATCATGATGTGAGGTGAAACCAAGAGTTGGATGCTTAACCGACTGAGCCACCCAGTAACCCCTCATCTTCGGTATCTTTAAATAAACAATGAGCACATTGACCAGTATGCCTTTATTCTCTACCTCTTTTCTTTGTCCTCAGTCCAAATTCAACTCCCCTCCCACTCTGCTTTGTTTGCTACTTCCTTTGCCCTTTGATTCCTTGAGAGTTTATCCATAGAAAGGACTGACTTTGTCCCCTGTAACAATCCTCAGAAGTAGCTCCCACTGTGGGCAGACATCACCAATTTTCACTGGAAAATCAATTCCAAATGAATTCCCATTTGGAGTATGGGTACTATGGAAACCTATTACCTTTGGTACCATAGCATTCCATTTTGGTTCTCTTCCCACAATTCTATAAACAGTTCCTTATTACATTTTCTTCAAAATTCTCCCTGAGTATGTTTACTTTTTTTGTTTTGAAATTAATAAAATATGTTTTTTAGCTTTTGCTTTGCTTTCTATATATATATAATATATATATATATATGTATTTTGCTGTAAATGATAAATCATTCAATCCCTTACTGATGTCTTAAGCAAAACTAATGAGATCTTAGAGTTTGGGAGTTTTATAAATATTAATTCACCATTAATATCAAAATTAAAAACAGAGTAAAGAAAAGATAGTTATGTCTCTAAAATATTTTTTAAATAAAAGTATAACTATAAGCTTTTCACTGCAATGGAAGTGAATGTGGTACAAGAAACTGGACTTTTCAATGTCCAAGAAACTGGGCCTGAAGTAATCTAAAACCTGACTAAATAAATTGAGAGGTAGAAAAATCACTGAGACTAATATAGGGGAATAAAAAGGTAAATGATATAAAAAATATCATTCATCAGGCATTTTTTGAGAGATCACAGGCTTGTCAGTGGCATAAATAAAGGGAGAAAATGTATCTAAAGTTAAAAAAATAAAATAAAAAACATCATTGAACATGTATTAAAGTAATTGCATTGAGTACTACGGTTATGCATTAGTCAGTTTAAGCTTTCGGAGAGCTTATTATAAGCCTAGTCTTAAACCATAAGATACCATATGAGTATAGTAAATTTTTAATACCCACTGGATTATGTGACTATAAATTGTAATAATCCCTTTACTTAGAATGGCTGGGATAAACATTGTAATGGTTTTCCAACCAATAAAAGAGCAATATTTACAAATTTACATCTTGCACAGCAATCCACCATAATTAAAATCTCTACATTGTATTTATTGCTATATAGGTATTATTTTCTGGAATTAAATCAGTATGCTTGAAATAATATGGAGTACATAGTAAATAGCTCTCAATAAATATTGTACACTATTATTACTAGTATTAACCTGGCAAAAAGTATGAGTAGTTCATTTGCTAAAATGTCTACTTAAATATTTTAGATAGAGATGTGAGAAAATTAGGTAGAGAAGTGAAAATATTTAAATATTCCCCGTAAGTCTTATTTAACAAGTTTTACAGGTTGTATATTTATTTACATATTTATAAGTATAGGAACCTAACTGTGATATAAGGATAACCTACAGAAATAGAAATAAATATTATGCTCTGTTTAAAGAAACTCATTTCCCAAAGTGTTTTTGTTTGTTTGTTTGTTTATTTTGAAATGTTTTTGTGATTTTCAGAGGGGAGAAAGAGGGAAAAGGAAGTGGAGTGAGAATTAAGGTGTAACTTCTGTGGCCTGTTTTGCCATATCCTTTCTCATTTACCTACAATAATCCTTAATATTTTTTATTTTTCCTTGTATAATATTTTATATATGCGTGGTATTTGAAGAAGTAGATCAATGATGCTCTTGAATGGTTATTTGAAGACATTTACATCTCACTGAATAAATCCAAAGCTAAAGGAACATTTTTTCATGTGCTTCTTTGTTTTCTGTATCTTTCTCAGTGAAGTGTTTAAAAATTTTACCCACTTTTTTTTCAGGTATCTATTGCCTTACTAATTTGAAAGTTCTTTCTGTATTATAGATACATTTCTGTGTGCATCAGAAGTATTTTCTCCTAGTTCATGGCTTGTCATTTAATATTCTTAATGGTATATTTTCATGAGCAGAGCTTTTTAAATATGAAGCCCAATTAATTTTTTTAATAATTCATGCTTTTCTCTCTTATCTAAGGAATCTCCCACTAATTCATAGATTTTTCTCTTATGCATTTTCCTGGAAGTCTTAATAATTTTGTGTTTACATTCATGTCTGTGATCCATTTCGAGTTAATATTTGTGTACAGTTGAGATTTTTTTTCCTTATATATATTTTTTTTGTTTTAAGATATTCAGACCCATACTATTTGTTGAAAGAATATAATTTCTTCATTCAGATACCTTTAGTTCTTTGCTAAAAATTACTGGGTCATATATTTGTAGATTTATTTCTAGACTGCCTATTCTTTTCCATTTATCTGTGTGTATATCAGATCTGTAATAATAATTATTACTTTAGTTTGGTAGCCTAAGATCAATTAGCATGGATTATCTAATTAAGTTCTTTAAAATAAAAGGTTATTCAAGGTACTTCATGTTTCTACATGAATTTTAGAATAATCCATTTCCACTAAGATTTTCATAAGAATTATACTGAATTTGTATATTAGTTGGGGAAAATGACATCATAACCATGTTGAGTTTTTGTATAAATGAATGTGGCTTATCTTGCTATTCACTGAGGTATTCTAAGCATATAGTATTATATCCTTTATCTATTTGCAGCTTAAAGCATATTTAAAATGACTTCTGTTTTGTTATATTTGTTCCTGTTTCAATTATTTTTATGATATGTAGGTGGTACTTTATTTAAAAACTCAGATTTCAATTGCTTATTTCTAAGATGCAGAAATACAATTGATATTTGTACATTCATTCTCTATCCTGAAACCTCGATAAAGTCCTTCAAGAGGTCTACTAACATTTTGTAGATTTATAAATATTTTCTTCTTTTTCTAATGTTTATTTATTTATTTTGGGAGAGAGAGAGAGTGAGTAAGCACAAGTTGGGAGATGAGGAGAGGGAGAGAGAGAGAATCCCAAGCAGGTCCATGTTGCCAGTGCAGAACCCAACATGGGGCTCAAGCCCTAACTAATGGAGTCACTCAGGCACTCCAATTTATAGAGATTTTCAATGTAGACAACCAAGTCCTCTGAAAACAAAGACAATTTTATTATTTTTAAAACATTGGTATGCCTTTTATTTATTTTCTTGCTTTATTGAGTTGGTAGTAACTTCCAATTCAATGTTGAATAGAACTGGTAAGAGTGGACATTAATAATTTCTGTCTGGTCTTATGGGAAAAGCATGAGTTTTTCACCTTTAAGAATTATATCAGAATTACATTAGCTGTATCTTTTTCATGTATGACCTTTATCAGGTTGACTACAGTATCTTGCCAGTTTGCTGAGGCTTTTAAAAATCATAAATAGATCTTTAATTTTTTAAAGTGTGAACTTTAGGCTGAGGTTTATTTTTACCTGTGGTTGTTCATCTTTTCCAAGATCATTTATTGAAAAGGCTATTGTTTACTTTTCAAGTTTAACTCTGCTTGGTCCTGTGACTTACTATGTACATTTTATAATTATCTTTGTATGTCTATATAAAGAATTTTCTGGCATTTTAGTAGAAATTGCATTAAAACTCTAGATTATTTTGGGGAGAATTAAGATCTTTACCACATGGCATGTTTTTTCATTTATTTACATCTTTGATTTTTTATTGCATTTTAAAATTTTGCTGATATTCATCCTATACATGATTTACTAAATTTACACCTAAGTATTTAATTTTATTTGAACAAATTATAAATTCTATTGTGCTTGTTTCAATTTCCAAATGTTTATTGTTATTATTTATTATTTAGAAATTGAATTTTTATTGAATATTCATCTTGTATCTAGTGACCAGGCTGAATGCACTTAATATTTCTGGGATTTTATTTTGTAGATTGCTTAGAATTTTCCATATAAATAATCATGCCATCTTCAAGTAGGGACAGTTTCTTTCTTTCAAAAATATATTCTTTTTAATTCCTTTTCCATGCCTTATTAATTCACTAGAACTTCTACCACAATGTTGAATAAGAATCACGCACACTGTTCCTGATCTTAATAAAAAAATTAAGTAATTCAGCATTAAGTATGACGTTATAGGTTTTTGTACATGCTCTTTATAAAGTTGATGTTCCCTCTATTCCTAATTTGGGTTTTAATCATTAATAGATGTTGTATTTTGTGAAATGCTTTTTCTGTGTCTATTAATTTGATCATTTAAATTTTCTTCTATAGCCTGTTGATACGGTGGATTACATTGATTCTCAAAGATTGAGCCAGCCTTATATAATTTGAATACATCTCACTAGGGCATGGTGTGTAATTCTTGCTATACTTTGATTAATTCAATTTGCTAATATTTTAGAGTTTTTATATCTAAGTTCATGACAGATATTGGTCTGTTTTTTTTTTGTTTGTTTGTTTTTCTTTTGGTTTATTTTTTGTTTCTGTACTGACCTTGCCTAGTTTTGTTATCAGAGTAATACTAACCTTGTAAAAGGAGTTGAGAAGTGTTCCCTCCTCTTATATTTTCTGGAAAAGTATGGGTAAAATTATTATTAATTCCTTCAATGTTTAGCGCAAGTCTCTATTAAACAACTGCATGTAGAGATTTTTTCTAGTTTTTAAATATCAGATACAATTTTGAAATGGTTATAGTACTATTAAACTTTTCTACTTCATCTAAATCAAATTTTGGTAGTTTGACACACACACATTGTATCTGAAATATAAAGAGCTTTTCCTGAAGCATATGTTCAGATAAAAGTAACACAACTCCACAGCACCCAATTTTTGTAAGAAAAATGTCTAGAAGATAAATCAGAGAAATAGGGATAAGTGGAAAACTAGAGTCAGGGTAGAGATGGGGATAAGCAAGCGGGGTGTGTGAGTAAAGGGGGAGAGGGATAAAAAGATGAAAATTTAGTGTAGCCACTTCTCTCATTTGCTTTGCAAATACTTTATAACATCTGGCTTCTGAATAATTGGGCTGCATAATACAATGCTTAGCTTCTTAATGTTCTTGTTAAAACCACATAGGATGGTGTGTTCTGCAGTTCAGTGACTTTTAAACATCTAACCAAGAACACAGACATCTGTGATAAAAAAGCACACCCTGGCCAGTGTGAAAGTCTGTATGCTTCACACACAGAGTACTCATGACTTGCATGGCATAGAAGATTAATGCCTTTAATGTCATCCCAGAAATAGATTAATTTTGTTGCTAAAATAGTTTTCTAATTTATAGTAGGAGGAAATGGGAGAGTGATTTTTGAAATAAAATTAAGGAATTCTGTGTTAAAACTTTAAAAAATCTAGAACAGGGGCATATGGTTACAAAACAATAACTGAAAATCTTTTTCACTGAGGTAACTTCCCTCATCCCCAAAGGCAGTTTTTGGTGGCTAATATTCACTAGAACACACTTTGAGAAGTGTTGTAATAGGATATTAACTAATCTGATTAGCATCTTTTTATTATGTATTCTTTGAAATGTGCTTATGGATTCAGAGATAAATCCAGTGTGGATCCTGATTCCAACTCCTTATCATTTACAGAATATGTACAACATAATAATAATATTATTGTGATAAGTGCATGAGAAGAGTTTTAACAAGTGCTTTTGATGATCAGGTAACAAAAAGATAACTTCTTCTCAGTAATGAAGATATTAAGTTCATTCTACAGTCATTTACTAAGCACTGACTATGTGATAAACACCTGATACTAAGGGTACAGTAGTAAATATAGTATTAAATAAGACATAAAGATCCATAATCTTGCAAAGTGAAAATAAAGAAGGTAACACAACTAAATCAGTAAGATAATTTCAGATGGTGGCAATTGAGGTAATTGAAGACTAAAGAGGATTGAAGACTTACGGATAGAGAATTTTAGCTGCATCTTGAATAAAGAAAAGAACTAGAGCATATGATAATGGTATGAAATATAATTACTGAATATATATGTGTATATATATATAACTAAAAGCAAAACATAGGTACTAAAAGAGGGCATGTATGCAAACAGCTTATATTCAAGTATTTTCTTGATAAATAAAATCGGTGTACACCTACTATGCATCAATCATTGTGCTCAGCACTAGGAATTTAATAACCTACCTTTAAAGGAACTGTAAAATGGTGAAAATGGAAAACTTTCTCCTATACAAAATAATAAGTAATGTGATAAAGCTATGCAAAGTTACTCTGTGAGGACAGAGGAGGTTGGGTATTTATCTCCACCTTGAAACTACAAGGCTGACTTTGTTGAGAGAGAGAGTGTGTGTGTGTGTGTGTGTGTGTGTGTATGTATATGTATCCTCACATATATATATTCTCAATGTGTGTGTATATGTATATTTATACACACATATACACACATATATATACACACATATATATATACACACATATATATATATGAGAGAGAGATGTTGAGAGAGAGGGAGAGAGTGTATACATCTCTATATGATAATAAAATATATATATATCAAATATTATATATATTTTACCTTTATTTTCTTAGTTACATGCATATTTTGCCTAAAGAGAATACCATGAAAGGGTCTTGCATTAAAGATGAAAGGATGAATTTTAGGAACTAATTACAGCTCAAAGTAGGACAATTGATCTAACAAAATCTTGGAGAACAGAAGAAGCGTGAGGACTAAATCCTATCTCAGTGCCAGAGAAAGGAGTTCAAAAGAGGTAAAAGGGGGAAAGAGGGAGATAGAGAGAGACAGCAAGAGAGAGAAAGAAGTACAGTTAGGAGTGTGGGAGAACCGTGTTGGGAGAGTGAGGTTTGTGAGTCACGCAGGTGATGATTTGCATAATTATGGGTTTGAAGTTTGACTGTGCCTGTGAGTACCAGCGATGAAGAAAGACAGATCCTTAGGTTTCAATGATTTTACAGCACTAGAAAGATTTAAAAAAAAAAAAAATAGATGTTAGAGCCCCAAAGATGGCACGTGTTGTTACAAGTGCTAACTCTGAGAAAGTTGAGAACCAGAGACTGAGAGAGGACAGCAATAAGGGGCTGAAAAGAGGGTTATAAACCTATATAAACATAGGCTCAGAATAGTTTTAGGGACTTCTAAAAAATGATAAAGACCTGTGGCTCTCTTAGATTTCTTATGCTTCACTGCCTGAAAAATTTTTTTTTGTAATGTTTATAATCATATTCTCTAAGGGACTGTCTACAATAGAAAATGTCACATCTGATTTTAAATATGAGTTTATGATTTAGTTATTTCTGCAGAAAATTATATAAATAATAAGATTTGCAAAGATTAATATGGAAAGTTACACTGTATTATTGTATTTCTACATTGAATGTGCAATGAAATTTGATGTCATTATTAATTTACTACATCCATTCAAATTTATCAGTTACTCATAAGACAGGTTTTGGATTCTTCTTGGATACAAATAACAATAGTGGTTACAAAGTTATGACATTTACCATTATCATAATTTTCTTTGATATAATTCTACTAAAATCCAGTGTAATAATTTGAGACATATAATCATGAGTGTGCCTTCTCTGAGTGTAAAATGGAAAACATGCTAGAACGATATAAACCTCATTTCTAGAGGTTTCTTTATCATATTATTCTTATATTTTTGTACATCATCTGCCACCATGTGAAATTACCTTATTGAGTTATTTGTGTTGCCTTCTTTATTTTCACTTTGCAAGATCACTTTTTGTCTTATTTACTACTATATTTACTACTGTACCCTGAGTATCAGGTGTTTACACATACTCAGTGCTTAGTGAATGACTGTTGAATGCACTTAATCTCTTCATTACCGAGAGATGATTCTCACTGATTTTATGCTAGAATGAAGGCATATATGCTTACCTTCAAATGACCATGATGATATGACATAAGGATAATAATGAGCTATGTTTAAGAAATATCTCCTTTAGTATTTAAGAAATTAATTATCTAAATTAATTTGATGGAATCTTTCAAAGCAGCATTTCACCTCAATACTCCATTTCCAAGATATCCTGATAACATGAAATATGGTGCAGAGATATGTATGTGTATTTACCAGTTTGTTCCATAAGACATAAAAAAGAATGTTTCTGGTTCAGTGTCTTGGCTTATCTACAGTGCTGCTTCATAAACTGAAGCATTGATACTGTCAGGAATTTCTTCTTAAATTGTCCTGTTAAGTGGCCATTATTTGCTCTGTCTCATGTGCATTGTGCCACTAGCTGCTGTGGCTCTTCATTTCCACCTTTCTCAGTCGCTGAAGGTGAATTCAGGTTGCAAACTATAGTTCCATAGTAGCTATTACTTGCCTTTCCTATATTCTATTGCTGAAATTATCTTTGATATCCCTGGAAAAGATGGGAAGTTTATCCTTTTTATTGTCTGCTTCATCTTCTTTCTCTCCGACTTTTCTTGATGTCCTTGTTGAGTTGTTTTTCATTTACTGGATCTTCTAAGGGTCTCTCTCCAAACTCTGTACTTTAATGTATTACAACCATCCATGTATTATAGTCTCATTATACTTAGAAATGTGTACAACCTGTCAAAAATAATTTAAATTTTCCCTAATGGATATTTCTGGTCATTGAATCAAGGAATTGAAGAGAACCAAATTGTAAATCAAAACCTGGCATGAAACATGCTATTCTATTGGAAATATAATTATATCAAATCTAAATACGTTTTCATTGAATTGCTTTTCGAGCCAAACCAACCAACAAGCAAACAAAAAAAAACCTAACCTGGAAATGTTTGAAAGTAAAGAAGTAAAAATCTAAACCTTGAGTCTTAAAATTATACAAGTATATTACATACATGTCTTTATTTGCTAAATTCAGATATGAAAAAAAAGGAGCCAGCCACACCAATAAATTGACTCACCCCTATATAGAGAAAATAGGGCCTTACTAGGGAAACATTAAAGAAGATGCATTCCAAGGCAGAAGGCCAGATGAGAGATATATGTGATAGAACCCAACTTGTTCATGTTAGAATCAAGAACATCATATTACACAGTAACATTGCCAAGAGCATTCTATATACCTTTGTATATATCTGTGCCCACAATGATACACTAAAGCTTGATTCAGGGACACTTGGGTGGCTCAGTTGGTTAAACACTGGACTCTTGATTCTGGCTTAGGTCATGATCTCACAGCCCATGGGATAGAGCCCTGTGTAGGACTCTGCACTGTTAGGATTCTCTCCCTCCCCTCCCTCCCTCCCTCCTTCTCTCTCTCTCTCCCTCCACTCTCTTTCTCTCTCTCAAAATAAATAAATAAACATTTGAAAATATATGGGGCGCCTGGGTGGCTCTGTCGGTTAAGCGTCCGACTTCAGCTCAGGTCATATCGCATAGTTCGTGGGCTCGAGCTCCGCGTCAGGCTCTGTGCTGACATCTGGCTCACAGCCTGGAGCCTGCTTCAAATTCTGAGTCTCCCTCTCTCTCTGACCCTCCCCTGCTCACACTGTCTCTCTCTCTTTCTCACAAATAAATTTTTAAAAAACATTAAAAATTTAGAAAAATTAAAATAGATGAATTCATATTTCTATGCCATGGCAGATAGTCATCCACAAAAAGTGATGGCTAATTGCCAAATATCTTGGAAAAGGTGGGTTTTTGTGGGAGGGAAATGAGAGAAGGTGTTGGATTAAGTGTCCATTCATCACCATTTATACACCTCACCGCTGAGTAATGTGTACAAAACCTTTTTAGTCTCTCTCTACTGATTCCCGAGAATGACTGCCTCCAAAGTACTGAGAGAAGAGTTGTAATCCCCTTCCAACACACACACACACACACACACACACACACACACCCCAACTGCTCTGCTTTCTGATGAAGAAAAGTGAAAGCTTTGAAGAATGATAAAATTAAATCATACTGATTATTGGGAAACCTTAATGAAGAACTCTTCTTCACTGTGAAGTAATCCTGCTTTTGAGGATCTTTTACCTTGGCTTTATAGCAAATACCTAGGATTTAAATGACTAGGTATATGAGTGTAATATTCCTTCATCAAATGAAATTAGAAACTGCTTCTCTGGAAGTCTTCAAAAGATATAGAGCAAGCGAGTTATTTCATATGTTGACCATGACCAGTATCTGGTGCATAGCTTCAAATTTTGCTTTAAGTACCTTGTGTAAGGAAACTATGAAATGGTAACATTGTGACTATATATAGACAGAATAAATACACATTTAAAATGCAATCTATTTTCTGTCTATCAACTGGGGCAGACCTCCAGTGCATTATAGAAGTATATATTATAATGAAAGCTAATCATGAAAATTTATAGTATTGTGAAATCACATTAAATGAGTCCTTGCTCTATGAAAAGAAATTGGGAAATTTGCCATTGAATGTGAAATATTAAAAATATATTAGGTGGATAGAGTATATCAATTACTTTGAAGTCTATTTTCTAACTATACTGTATCAATACATACTTGAGGAATATAATGACCAGCACCATTGGCTCAGCTTCCATTATGTGTATTATTACCTAGGCAATAAATTTGGGTGAATCAAAAATCATACCCAGTTCACAATTTCTTTTATTAATAAATGCAGCCTGCTTAGAACAGCATATGTTTGGAATGACACTGTTCTATGATTGACTTTCCTATGCATAAAATAATGATTTTATCTATTCTGAAACAATTAAAATGCAAAGTCATGAATATTGTGTACAGGTAGACATCTTTTGGGGGTCCTGAGTGAAAATATTTACTGCTGAAAAGTTTTTAAAGATTTTTGTTGTTGTTGTCTTCCATAATTCAGGTTATCTGGAATGAATATACCACCACCAATTATCAGCAACAAAAACTGGCTCAGACTGCATTTTGTTACAGACAGCAATCATCGATATCGTGGATTTAGTGCTCCATATCAAGGTATATTTAATGAATACCTTTGTCTCTTATGATATGTGAAATGATTTTAGTATATACAGCTGCATTTTGCAATAGAAGCAAAATATCTTTTGCCTTAATAAATGGTAATTTGAATAAGCTAAAATGGCCATTCTCTTGCTGAGGCAATTATGTGATAACTAAATTACAAGAGAAAAGTTAGTTGGTTTTTACAGCACAATGCTCAAAATGAAGAATATTATGACCTCTAAATGGTAATATGTAACGAATGTAATGTTTTCTTTTAATAAAGTGGCTCAGCAATGGGACATGCTTCCTAAAGCTGTGCCACAGAACGCTGCAGAAAACCTAAAGTTGTAAATAGGCTCTCCATCAAATGAAATCCATTTTCACAGACAGTGTGTTTACTATTTGTAATTAGTTTGTTAGGATTATTATCCTAACAATTTTTATTAATATGTATAATTTGAATATGTGAGAGATAGTATTTGATGTATTAACTTGAAAACACTCTTGGTTTAGAACAAGGTTGTCATGAAGATGGAATATTAATGAAAATTTAGCTTCCATAATTTTTAGTAATAGTATGTGGGTTTAGTGTACTTTATCCTCAGACTACTTATGTAAATAAATCATTGCATTCTCAGTAGTGTATCAGCTACTGTTAATGGAATCATGAGCACTGCTCCAGTTACATTTTTCCATTTATCTGTTTTTTTATGCTTTCTTTTTTAGTAGTCTTAAGTTTAGGCACTTATTAACTTTAATATGGTAACTTTAGGTAGCTTAGAGTTAATACCTAAAATGTTAGGCCACATACCGTTTTCTGGAATACAAATTTGAACAGTTAATTTATATTTTGAAGACCAATAAACTGTCTATAACTATCCTATCAATAGGATTTCTGACATTAGTAGTAACAGATTAATGTGATTGGTATTTTGAGATTTATAATAGTGTATTTGGTATCACTGTAGTAAAAATTCCAAAGATAATAACTCAAAAGTAAATATTTTAGGAAAAATCCACGGTACAAATATCAATAATTTCTATTGCTAATGTAGTTAATTTGAATGGAAGCATGAATGCAAATATGTTCTGAAGTCAATGCACTTCTTATAGTAGAATATATTACTCATGAAAGAATACTGTATTCTAAAATTGAAAATTAAATATGCATAGAACATTATATTTTATAGATTTTATTAAACTAGCTGTTCAGGGCATATTAACTTGAATCTTACCAGTTTCAGTCAGTGTCACTTTTGCATTTGAAATAGTATTTTGTTGAATTTCCAACTTCAATTTCTAAAAGTTTTGTATACTTCAGGAGTCAGAGGACTTGTTTATTGAAAAAATATATTGTGGAGCCTCCTTATCTCTGGGTTGACCCCTTACCTTGTGGAGTTTTTCAACCACATGATTTTATGGCTCTAGTTCCCCTCTTTATGAGTTAAAGCAGATGGTATGGCAGAAATTCAAAAGGCTATCATCTTTGGCTCATGTGGTGATCTTTTCTACGGGATTCATGAAATCTTTCAGTCAGATGGGTTCTCTTCCTTATCTGACTAGAAATAAAGTAGCCATTATTTCATATGTATGTGTAAAACCTGGAGGAAAAAAATTGCTCTCCTGTCTTAGAAATAAAAGGATACTTCATTTGCTTTATGTAGTATGGGTTCATGAAAGTGTCTTTAGATAGGATTGTTTTGCATTACAAGGCAATAGTGCAAAGCTGTCAGTAGATTTGTGTATTTAATTATTATTTTCACTATCCTACTCACTGATCTTAAATTGACTTTAATAGTACCTTCAGATTCAATTTGATTTTCTAGAATTGCCTATCTTGTTTCAGGACCAAATAAGAGCATAACAATGAATTCACTGTAGTAAAATAGAAAGGAAGTGTTTTATGGGGTATGATATTTTTTCTATTTTCTGCAGGAAAAGGAACTCAAAAGAGGGTAATTTTTGATGTAATCTATATCTATACAGTATAGAGGAAATAAAGTGGTTGAAGAATATGGAAGCTATGATGTAATAATATGATCAAGGACATTTTTATTATATAAAAATCCACCTTTACATGGATCCTTTTAAAACTTTTCTGGCATAGACCTGATTATGTCCAAATATTAGACAACATGAAAATTCTTGAACTTGTAAGCAAATAAAGAAATTTGGACTAAAATATAAACTCTAATAAGCTAACTTAAACAGCAGTAAAACTCATAATTCTGACATGCTGAAATACATGCCCTAGCAAGAAATGGTAATCATGCTGTTTTACATCATACTAGCTAACATTTAATTTCAGCAGTGTCTAGATTAAAATCAATTAAAGAGAAAAAAATTATGGAATGTACTATACAAAAGACACTACCAGTTCTCTGCATAGTACGGGTCTTAGCATTTACTTATTTTTGAGACACAGAGAAACAGCATGAACAGGAGAGGGCAGAGAGAGAGAAATACACAGAATCTGAAGCAGAATCTAGGCTCTGAGCTCTCAGCACAGAGCATGATGCGGGTCTCAGGCTCAGGAACCCTTGAGATTATGACCTGAGCTGGTTGGTCGCTTAACCGACTGAACCACCCAGGTGCCCCCTAGTACAATTTCTTAAGAACTCAAGTTATTATTGAGTTATCTATTATTTTTAATTTAATGTTTTATTGAAGCTCTAGGTTTCCAAAGACTGATTATTTTCTTGATAGCATTTCTATTGACCCTGAGTTCTTTATAAAATCCCATGGAAAATAACTGCAAACTTATTAAATGTTCCTGAATGAATGGCATAGCTGTTTTACAGTCTGTCCCATAATGAATGGCTTGCAGTCACACCAACATGCTTTCCTCAATAGAACCTCCTTTAAATTGTGTTAGAATCCAGCTTCATGATTGGTTTAGATATTATAATTTAAATAGGGTTCAGTAGAGGTTATGGATAACACACTAATAAATGTAGTTCTGTTTTAACTCAAAAATACTAAGAGAATTCTTGAATTAAATAAAATGCCTTAGATATGTAAATCGCTTCTGCCTCCCCAGATCCCACACTGAATATTGTCCACTTAAACCATCTATTTTTTTCCCCTCTGAGTTTATTTATATTGAGAAACACTTCTTTGAAAATTCTACTATTATCTCTACTGTGCTTTTGAATTTTTTCCTCTTCAATTTTCAACTCTTCCCCCAAAGACTCATTTCCATTTCATTTCACTAAATTAGCCTTTGTTTTGTAAATTCTTCCTTCGTTCAAGTTTCATTAAAACTCTTCTAATGAGAACTTGGATTGTGTTTCTTCACATGTAAGTGGTGTAACTTTTCTTTAACTGTGGTGTCTGAGAATTCTCATATTTATTTACTGAAACCTCCATAGCATTGTCATTTGATTTTAATTAAAAACATAAAATCTATTTATTTTACATTTCTGTGATTATGAGCATGTTCTTAATTTCTAAATTGGACTAGATTTTCAGATGACCCTCAATGTCCAGTACAGAAAACTGTACCTCTAGATGATGTTTACTTAAAAGTATTATTTTTTTCTCATAAGTGTCAACTATTCAAAGATGAAATATTATTACTTCTTTTTTTGTTTTAAATTGTTCAACATTTCTCATTTTTTTTAATGTGCAAAGATTTTGTAGCTGTAGATTTTCACAAAATTGTCTTTGGCACATAATTTTAGGAATTGCAACAATATAATCAATTCCATATATCCAAAAATGAATGTTTTTATATTATAGATTAAGTTTTCTAAATTCTTACAGATTTTATCACTTTTTTAATTTACTCCTTTCTTCCATAATTTTATTTGATTCTTCTTATGCAGGTTAATATTTTGTAGATACCTATTTTCATTTTAACAAAGATACATCAATAGTAATACAGTATTTTAAAGTTATGGAAGGGGAAATACTTTATTACATCATTTCTCAAAGAGTTGTCATCATTTTGGGATCAGCTGTGTTTCTTTTTGGTGAGAAAAACATATTTAATGAATGGGAGTTTCAAATTGTATTGAAAATGCACTGCCATAAACCTCAGTCACACAGAGGCTCATGGCATTTTAGACACACATAATTTAAGTGAAAAACAACTTTTGAGTAGTATTCCATTTTTTACACTTGGAAAAGTTTTGACATAAATGTGAGTGCAGAGTTATTGAACAAAGATAAATAAGATTATCAGAGATCCAGGATAGTATATCAGGAAAATAATGAGATTTGGAGTCAGAAGATCAGAGTTGAATTGTGAGGTTGCTAATTGCTGTCTGAGTTGTGTGAGCCTTTGTTTCGCCATCAGTTTTTTAAAAAAGTCATACTTGCCAGACACATAATTATTGTGCAAATCAAAATGCATTTATATTTCTATGAGTAAAAGCCAGACATGTAGTAAACAAAGATGCTTCAGTGAAAGGAAATAATCAACCATGTGAAATGGATGAGAAATACACTTTCTAACCAAGAAGTAAAAATAGTTTAACAATTGTGATCAAACATAAATTTGAATCCAGGAATCGCATTTACAATGAAAAATGCTGTTTCATAAGGACATGTCTATGTTTCTCCAGCAAAAAAAAGCACGTTTCTTTAGAACCCAATTTTAAAATGAGTCTTAAAAAAAATAAGCTGAGAGGCAGTTTCCTCTTTACAACATAATTTTTAAAATAATATAGTTCAAGTTTAAAATGCAGCGCAACCTCAAAGCAATCTGTTTAATATATTTCTTTCTAATTTTGTTAAGGCATCAGTCTCTGTCGTACCTTCATATATCCATTTTGAATAAAGCACAGGGAATCCTATCCTACGATTGTAATCACAAACCTCTCCTCTAATTTATTATTATTTATTAGTCACCATCAGTGTAAGTCATATGACTTCAAGGTTGGAGGTGAGATGGTAACATAGTAAGAGAGATCAAAACTTTTGGTTTGGATAATTTAGGCGTAAGTAGTTTACTGTAATAGAAACGTTGTACATAGACAGGTAACTTTCCTGGTGAAGACATGGACAGGACTTTTTAGCATAATTCAAGAAGTATTATATATATACATATATATGTGTACATATATATTTCATATTATAGTAGGTATTTTTTAATGCTACAGTGAAAAATTCATAAACTGTGAATTATTTCAAAATAATCCCTTTTTCATACATTAGATGAAATGCATTAGTTTAAGCTTAGGACGTAAGCTAGTTATGTTCATTTAATGAGTTTTGAGAGAATAATATGTTGAGCTCCATTAGTGAATAGTGTTTGAGAGTAACTTCTAATCCTGTACATTATTTCCTTTTGATTTTATTATGAACATCACTTTTTTTTCTTCATGTCTCCTTCAGTGCTAAATAATTACTTTCACCTGGAAATTCTTTTTTCTGTTCTTTTAAATTTTATTGTGATGTTAAAAAAAGAACCTTATTTTACTTCTTGCTTTATGAACTTGTCTGGTGTATAGAGTTCATTGTTGTAATTAGTACAATGTCTACACAACCAGCAGAGAGACTGAAGATACTCAGTAGTCAAAATGGTGAAATAACTATTGGTCTGTCTAAAAGAACCATTAAAAACTCCCCTATAGTATTTCCCCCTGTGATGTGAATTATGTCTGATAGTCCACACCAGTATAACATTTAAGTCCTTTTACCACATTAGTTGATAATGATAGAATTAAATTCTTCCATAGCTAACAAAAATACTTTTTTATTCCCATCTTTAAACTCATTTGCCAATCTTCTTATATATCCCCCAGCCCAAAATTCTGTTCAGAAGCTGTGGGTGCATTTGATAGAGAGCTGGTTGTCATTTCATTTCAAATTTCTCAGATGTAGACATTTCACTGTGAAACACAACCTACAAACCCATGTGAAGCATTGTATACAAGAAAGAAAATGCTAGAGACTAATTTTTGCTTAACTTTAGTCAAATATAAAAAGTTCTAGTAAAATATTTTTATCTTGCTAAACACTTTAATATGTATGAATTAAAATTAAGCCATATGACTGTATTTACATTTGGCCATAGTTTTAATATATAAAATGAGATTTTAGATACAAAGTAGAATATTATGAATGATATTTCCTTTATCCCACCTTGTTGTTTTATAGTCCTTTCATTCTGGTTGTGGGGTAACTATATGTATTGACATGGTGACTACCTAGAATTATTGATGTACATCATTTATGAGAAAATATTTTGGAAACATTACATTCAGATTCTGATAAAGAGAATCACTTAAAACCAGGTGGTAAATGGTTTTTAAGCCAAGTACAGCAAGAAAATTGAAAGAGAAAGGATGTATGTACTGAATAGTCACAGAAATCAGCATTAAAGATTATATGGAGACTGTTATATAATTTTCATTATTTTCTTAGGAATTGAACCAATCCCCATAACATTGATAGGAGAATGACTTACTTACAGTCAAGAAGGAAAATATCATGGTTGTTACTTTAAAGAACGATCTTTAATGCTTACATTTGCTAAGTGTTCTTTCTTAAGCCAGTATTTCTATTGATTCTTTAAAAAAAAAGCATTTAATGCTAAAAAAATCTTTACTGTTTGCTAAGTGTTCTTTTTTAGGCTATTGTTTAATCCATTTATATAAACTCTTTGTTGATACACTTTAAAAAGTAAAAGGCAAATTATATTAAGCTTATGTTACAATCTCTTGGGATTTGTGAGAATCCAGAAATATCTTAGTAAAATGATTGTGGCTTAGATTACTAATTTTAAATACAACAACAACTATAAATAAGAGATAATTGTCAAATATCCATTTGTAATATGAGTAATACATTCTAAAATATATAGTAGGGTTAATATATAGTGTTTGATAAAAGTGAAAAAAAATTTATCTTGGTATAACATTTTAATGTGGCTCATAGTTTCCTGCAAAAGATAGAATAAACTTGCTAATAATCTCTTCTAGGGAAACCATCTCTTTTGTGTGTTAACTCACCTTCCTTGGGGCAAAGCTCAAACTTTCAGGATTAAATCACAGGCTTCTTTAAAGAAAACATTTAGATATAAGTGATAGCCTATGAGCCCTAATAGTGATGGGATGAAATGGACTGCTCTTGCTGTCAATCATGAGAGCAACCAGTCTCAGTGGAGATGTCATTTTTTGGTACTTTAGAATGCTGTAGACATCTACTGCTCATGTCTACGAGGCAACTCGTGGTATGCTCTTTAAGTTTGGTCAGTTGTCTACCTTTCTGACCCTACTCCATGGCATCTTTTGTTGGGTCTTCCCATCTACTCTTTAGCTAAAGCTCTTTAAGCCTCATTTTCCAATATAAATTCTTTTTTTTCCCTTTAGCATGGCAGGGCCCTGGCTCTGTGTTAATTCACTCATACCTGTCTGCCACCCAATATCCATCCATCGATAAAGTATAAAACTACCTACTTGTTGGATACATTCTACTCTGGTGTTCTGCTGAATCTGGGTATGTCTTTAAGGGGCTTACATTTTTCCATTAAGTCAGTGCTGTAAGATTTCAGAATTAATCCCTTTAAGCAAATGTAGTATATCTATATGTAGCAAATTTACATATAGATGCTTCTAGTATCTCTAACTAACTTCCATCCTCCATGAGAGATTTTATAGAAAAAGGCAGCTTAGGCTTTCTGTTCCTATTGGATGGTGGGAAAGCTTTTCTTTCTTTCTTTCTTTTTTTTTTTTAACATCATGTCCTGAGTTTTCACTAATCATGGGTTTTGTGAAGCTCTGTTAACTAGGTCTTCCAAGTTTGTCTCTTGATCTGAAAAGGGAACTGTTTGAAATTTATGTTTCATAATCTCCTTCACCATAATATGACTTTGAAGACTAATCTTTAGATATAAATTTTAGTTATATGTTTAGTTACATTATATAAAAATGTAATTTTTAGTCAAAGTTGTATAAGAATTCTCTGAAATCAAAAGGATCCCTGGTATTCAAGGAATGAAGAAAGTTCACGATTTTAGATTTAATCTAAAATTATCTATATATTTAAATATTTTAGATTTTCAAAATAGTCCAGCTATCATTACATTTAAAATTGATCTCCTCAACGAAATTTACATATTATATTTCCTACATAAGTCTAAAAAATATTCTGTATCGATTTCTGTACTGTTATTTAAGTTACATTCACAATTGCAAATTGATTTTTTAAAAATATGTAACTCTATAATATTTGCTATCTGTATTATTCCAACCAACCTCTGGCTAGTAGTTTCAGTTAATATAATTTCTATCAAGTATTTAAAATTTTTATAATATAATGAATTTATGAATAACATATTTTTGTCTATAATTGTTTGAATCTCTTTTATTTCAAAGTACATCTGGTAGATTACTAAAATTGCCATCAATTGATGGTAGTACCTCATGGTGATGCAATATTGTTCTATGTAGTATTCATTTGTCTACAAACATATATGATAAAGTTTTACTCCCATTAGGAATTCTTAGGGTGCTGGGTGGCTCAGTTGGTTAAGTGCCTGACTTCGGCTCAGATCATGATTTCATGGTTTGTGAGTTTGAGACCCACGTTGGGCTCTGTGCTAACAGCTCAGAGCCTGGAGCCTGCTTCAGATTCTGTGTCTGTCTCTCACTCTGTCCCTCCCCTGCTCACACTCTGTCTCTCTTTCAAAACTAAGTAAACATTTTAAAACTTTTTTTAAAAAGGAAGAAAAAGAATTCATAAATGCTAACATTTACTGTCTCTAATGAGGGCAATTTTGTTATACCACCTAAGCATGAGTACTTAACAAAAGATGATTGATTAAGTTGGTGTTTAATAAACAAAATTCAGTGTTTTATAAATTCTGTTGCAATGACAATTATATTGGACCGGTAATTTTGTCTTCAGTAATGATTCAGTAATTGCACAAGATGGCCTCCAAAGGGCTTCGGTCAAGCACAACAAATACAAGCAATCAAACACACTGTATATGATTGATTCTTCATTGTTGGCATAAAAAAATGGAGTCTGAGGCAGCACTCAGGGATCTTACATTCATTTTACAGGCAGTTTTACTCTGCCATTCAAAAATAACATCACAAAATTAAAATCCCTAGACTTTTAAAATTCAAATTTACAGATATTTAGAAATAGTAAAAGGCAGTTTAGAAAAAGTTCCTTCAAATGATAAAGATAATATTAAGATTTTCCTGAAGTGGAGAGCTGTATGGCAATAGTGGTCACAAAGGGGTCAATGTGGGGGCCCCAAATGCTCCAGAAACACTGGGTTAAAGAAATTTAAGTTGAAATGTTTTATTTAAGCAAATAAGACCTTTCAAACTTATATAGGACCTACTTTTCCTCAAGACACGTTTTAGGATACGATTCTTTAAAAAAATTTTTTAGTGTTTTACTTATTTCTGAGAGAGAGAGAGACAGCATGAACAGGAGTGGGTCAGAGAGAGAGGGAGACACAGAATCCGAAGCAGGCTTCAGGTTCTGAGCTAGCTGTCAGCACAGAGACTGATGGGGGGCTCGAACCCACAAATTGTGAGATAATGACCTGAGCCAAAGTCAGACGCTTAACGGACTGAATCACCCAGGCACCCCTAGGGAATGATTCTCTATGGAATGAAGGACTAGCTTCATGTGACAAGGTATTTATTATCACCTAGCTTGAACTTTTCTTCAGTTATTTAATTAACTGAAGTATAAATGAGGCATGCAAATAGCTAATGGTATTTAATTAAACTAAAATAAATTTTTGAATCAAAGCCCCATTTGAAATTATTATGGCACATTTATTTGTTCATTGACTAGCCAACAGAAATATTCCTGAGTACTTCCTTTGTAGCCAACACTGAGCTAGGCTCTGATACTCCACAGTCCCAGAATTCAGAGTTTCCTGTCTAGTATGTGAAAAGATGCTTGACTCTTCCATTAAAGGAAACATGATTTATGAAGAATAGTAATAAAGAAAATGTAAGCTCATGTGGGGAGTGAAAGAGAATATATGGTCCAGGAAAGCCTTGAGAATACTTGGCACCAGACTCACGTATTGAAGGATGCAGAGTCGTTTTAGGGTAAATGGCAATGACAGACATATCGATGCTATAAAACTGTCTTTGTTCAGGTTGGCCATATAGGTTATTAAAATGTTGAAATAGTGCTGATTGGTAAATAAGTAGCTACTATCATGGGTCAAGAATATCTGTACTGCATTCCTGACTCCTGAACTGCCCCCGGCTCTTTCACGACTCACTGGATAGTCCCGAAATATAAAAATGGCTATTAGCTGGTGCAACAGGACACCTTCTAGATACTACTTGTGACCAACCTTCCCAGTACAGTTTCTAGTCCCTACCAGCTGTTATTCAATGTCCTTAATATCATCTAGACCTTCTGGTTAATGACAAATTTAAAGTGACCAGCCAAACAAAAGAAAACAAAACAAACAAAATAAAACAAAACAAAGAAACAAACAAAAAAACCCCAACCAACACTGCTGTCTATTACTATCAGATGACTTTAAAAAGAGGTATTGTTTACTTCAACGAATAGCATGTATCTATGCAAATTAAAAGGTATGAGCAATATAACTATTCTATCTACTCCATGAAAGCTAGAAAACAAATTTTGAAGTTTCGTAGCTACCTGGTTTTATAGTTTGCAACTCTCTAAAGACAGTGAGGGTGTCCTTTATCCCTTTATCCCCAGAGTTTCCCGTTATTATAGGTGCCAAACAAATGTTGAGCAAATGCTTGAATGTCATAAGTTCATATGCATGTGTCACAATTTACAAAGTATTTGCATACACATTATCTCATGCAATCCTCACATCGATTGTGTATTATCTCTGTTTTACCAAACCAGAAACAGAGTGGCATGAATGACGCAGGCCTGCTTGGCATGGGAACACACCTGCTAGGTGGCAGGTTGGGGGTGCATGCCTCCGGCCCTGTGCCGGATACTGCACAGCCCAAGGAATGGGGCATATTGGTGTAATGCCCTTAGGTATCCTATTTGAGCTAATAGCCCTGTCAAAAAAAGTGGTAAGCCCAGAGTCACATTAGAAAATAGCAGAACCAAGGCACCTGGGTGGCTCAGTAGGTTAAGTATCCGACGTTGGCTCAGGTCACGGTCACACAGTTTGTGAGTTTAAGCCCTGTTTTGGAGTATGTCGGCTGTCCGCACAGAGCCCACTTCAGATCCTCTGTCCCTGTTTCTCTTTGCCCTCCCTTGCTTGAACTGTCTCTTTCTCTTTTACTCTCTCTCTTTCTCTCTCTCAAAAATATATAAACGTTAAAAAAAAACCTTAAAAAATAGCAGAATCAGGTCTTAACTGTTAGGGTTTTTACTTTTAAACCCTGTGCTAAATCCACTGAGAACTCTAGCCTTAGTTGTATTCAAATTTGCAAAATTGCATAATTGGTATTTAAAAAAAATTTTTTTAATGTTTTATTTATTTTTGAGAGAAAGAGACAGAGACAGTGTGAGCAGGGGAGGATCAGAGAAAGAGGGAGACACAGAATCCGAAGACAGTCTCCAGGTTCTGAGCCAGCTGTCAGCACAGATCCCGTCGCAGGGCTTGAACCCACGAATCGTGAGATCATAACCTGAGCCGAAGTCGGACGCCCAACCGACTGAGTCACCCTGGCGCCCCAGAATTGGTATTTTTAGAAAAGATGAAAATTCACTGAGACTCAAATTTGGTGAATAAATAAGTGAAAATTGTGGAAATACACTGCTCTTGATTAAAAGTGACATGTTCATTCAGCAATGATATCAGTTATTAAATTAGTTAATATATGTAAAGCATTTTTTTATTTTTTGTTATATTTTTAATGTTTGTTTATTTTTTGAGAGAGAAAGAGACAGAGACAGAGTACGAGTGGGGGAGGGTCAGAGAGAGAGGGAGACACAGAATCCTAAGCAGGCTCCAGGCTCTGAGCTGTCAGCACAGAGTCTGATACGGGGCTCGAACTCACAAACCATGAGATCAAGATTTGAGCTGAAGTCGGATGCTTAACCGACTGAGCCATCCAGGCACTCCAAGTAAAGCATTTTGAATAGTGTCTGACAGAGAGTAAGCATTATATAAAATGTTAGCTATTATTACTATTAGCAGCAGCAGCAGCAGGAGAATCATCATCATCCTTATTTTACTAAATGATTTGGAAGGCAATTTCAAGCATATTATGAATAATGGGGGCATTATTTGAAATGAAAATATCTCAACTTTTCACAGTAATTAGCTGAAGACTCATTTATTTGATTACATAATATAAGTGCTTGTTAGTTGATTTTTAAGAAAGGATTCCATTTCACAGAGGTTTCAATACAGTTGATATTATAATGAAAATTATTCCCAGTAAACAATGTCAAATATTTAACAGAGAAGTGTCTTACAAATGAACCATGTGAGATATGAACAGAGTATATTCATTGCTCTACTATATGTCCACAGGGTGAAACAAACAATAAAATCATCTGCTGTTATAGGCTTATTTATCTGTTTATTAGATCAGGTACTACTGATGACTGTTATTGGAAAACCCAAGAAAGAATCTGTAGCCATAAAACAGTTTAAGGTGAAAGAAATATAATAACCCTTATTAGGAAAGGCAACAGTTTCATTATACGCAGAGTACTTTTGTTGGAGAAGGTCAAATTAAAACATTATATTGTTGATCTAAAAAGAAAGCAACATTGTTATATTGGGATATATCCTCCTTTGCTACAGAAAACATAACAAGTACTAACTTGAGACTCCAGATTTGTGTTCATACACTTGTGTTGAATTTCCAAGTAAATACTTATCTTTACAGTTCATCAACATAACAGAAAGCCAGTTAACTCTTTCCTGAGGCAGATGTTTAAGGAAGAAATAGCAACAAAAACTAAGATTGTAAAAGTAGAGAGAACTAGAGATTACCAGGAATAAATTTCCTTTTGCACAAGTATTGCTCTGGAAAGAGCTCTGGACTAGAAGTTGGTGGATCTGGGTACATGAATGGATTCCTTAGTATTTCAGGACCCTGAGGTCATTAGATAATGGAAGGATAGACTTTTTCCAAGTCTAAATAGAACTATTTGGTATCATGTCAGCACTCAAATGTTTCTCGGATGATAGGTCAGTTTCACAGTAGTACACACACACACACACATACACAATTTCATATTTTCTCATATCCACATAAAAAAGCAAAAGACATAGATGAAATAAATTTTAATTATATTCAACTACTATGTCCAAAACATTAACATGTCAACAGTAATGTAAAATATTAATGATATCTTTTGCATTGTATTTTTCAATTAAGTCTCAAAAATCTAAATCCGTTTTGCACTTAAAGCACAGCTCATTCTTCATATTAAATTTTCAATGCAAGGAATTGGTTATTTAGTATGCTAGAAAAATAATTTACTTAAAATAATAACTATGATATTTCAATTTATTAGTATCCGTGATTTACCTAGATTTCACTGTAAATTCTTATATAAAATATTAAAATAAATGTGAATAAAATTTATAAATTTCATGTATAAAATATTTAATGCATAAAATATTCAAATAAATATGTTATAATGCTCCATCATTATGTGGTTCCAACACTTTCACTATAAAACTACATCTTATCGCATGCAATGGTTAAAATGAGGTACCAAAACAATAAAATTGCATTTAATGTAAAAATATTTCATGGTATTTCTAAGTTGAAATTAAAATGAGTTAGAGTAAAATAAAATTAAAAATTCAGCTTTCAGTTTCACTAGCCACATTTCAACTGCTAAAGAGCCACTGGTGGCCAGTGGTGGCTAGTCTCCTACACTGCTCAGCCTCTGCCGACCCCATGAACAGCCCTCCTGGGTGGCTGAGCTACTGCTCTCCAGCTACATCAAAGTACGAGAAACCTTCAAAAATCACAATAAATATGACATAGTATACTTTATCCCATTGTTCCTCAGCTTTGTGGTACTTTCCACTAATTCTATATGACTTATTGTGTATGATCATTGTACTGCAGGATATGCCTTATTTTAGACCTTTAGAATCTATAATTATTGGAAAAATCATGATTTTCTTCTTTACTGTATACAGCTTAAAATAAATCCACAGAATAAAAGCAGTCAACAAAATTCTGACATTCCCCTTTAAAAATTTTTAAAAACATTAATTTTTAAAAGATCAATTTCTTTTTTTTCTTTCTTGCTTTTTTTGGGAGGAGGGCCCCATTAGCATTTAGCATGCTTACTCTGCCAGACGTGTGGGACAGTCAGATCAGTCTTTTACCCACCACAAATATATTGAGAAAGTTTAAGCTTGTATTTAAGAAATGGGATAAATGCTTCTGATTATGTTCTGATTATCTATCATAGGCATGATTTCATATGTTCTGTTATTTCATTTTCTCCATAAGGATATGCATTCTTTGATTCAGAAAGTATGGTAACTAAATGCAAACAGCAAAATACCCAAATGCATGCTTAGCTTTAAGAATGATTCAGATACTTTTGTTTGTTTGTTTTCACTGTTGGATATACTAACATTCCAGTAAGTAATTTCCAGAATTCCAGAAGAAAGATACTTTCAACATGCATCTTACCCAGGATACAAACTCAGGTCTTGTGATCATATTAACCTGGTGAATTAGTTTGCTAGGGTTGCCATAACAAAATATCACTCACTGGATGGCTTACACAGCAGAAATCTATTTCTCGCAGTTCTGGAGTCTGTAAAGTCCCAAGATCAAGACGTAAGTAGGTTTGATGTTTTCTAATGCTTCCCTCCTTGTCTTGCAGATAGATGGTCACTTTCTTGCTGTGTTCTCACATGGCCTTTCCTCTGTGCACATTCAAGCCCAGTGTCTGTCTCTCCATGTTCAAAATTTCTCTCCTTGTAGGGATATCAGCTATACAGGATTAGGGCCCATCCTTAAGTACTTATTTTAACTTAACCACCTCTTTAAAGAATGTATCCCTAAATACAGTCACATCTTGAGGCACTGGGGGTTAGGACTTCAAACATATGAATTTTGGAAGGATGAAATTCAGCCATAAAACACAGTTTCAATTCACATCAGACACAGTTTCATTCTAAACTACCAAGTCTCAGCTATTAATCAGATTACTAAACGTAATTGAATGTTAAGTTCTTCCCTCTCTCCTATCCTAGCACTTAGCATTCAGTTTCTACCGGAAGGGTTCAATTGGCTGATGTCTTTCCTTCTTGTATTTTCCTCTTTCTTCTAAACTCCTTATGTGGGGCTGTTTTAGGTTTCAGTAAGATCAAACAAGTAGAGCAGAGAAGAGGTCAAGGAATTGGTCTTGACCTCAGTCCTAAACTGGCCACATGCTCACCAGTTCTGATTCTCAGACTGACTCTGTCATGGGCAGTCCTGGGGCCTTTTCAGTGATTGCAACTGGGTCTCTCACTTCTGCAGTTTCTTTTCCCAGGGGATGCATCTAAAGGGGCACTTGCCAGAGTGGGTCTCCATCTACTTGACACCTCCAACCTTCTTCCGCGGAGATGTTTTTTACTCCTCAGGTACCTACTTGGATAGGTCCCCAAACGATGCGGTTTTAAACCTCTGAAACCCATGATCCTCCTTGGTGAACCAGAAAAAAGTTTTGCTCTGGTTGAAAAAGCAGGCTTATCTCAACACAGAAGCTCTCTCTTCTCTCACCCTCTGAATTTCCTCAACAGATGTCAGTTTTAGCTTATTCCTGTGTGATTTTGGCTTTAGCTTTCTCAGACATGAACAGACACCAATCTTTTTTGTATGCCAACTGCATGAAATGAATTTCATAACTGAGAGATACTATTGAAGCGCACATCACTAAACTAGCACCAGAAGGTATAATTTTCCCCCTTCCCCCAGAAAGGCTAGGAAAAGGGTACTTGATGATGTGTGAGGGTTCTCTCAAAGGAAATAATTTCACCAATCTCCTCTCTTCTCTGTACCCTTTTAACATCTTTTCTCTGTCTGAAGAGTCCAAGAGTCACAAAACAGATTCCTCTCCATTTCTTTTGAAAATGATTTATATAAGAAGCTTAATCTGTCATACATTCATTTAAATATCTTAATGTTTATTAAATTAGTACTTCCATTGAGGTTGAATCAGGAACAGCCCCATTCAAACCTCTTGGTATACACTCCACACATACATATATACATACCTCTATGGAAATGTTTATGTACTTGCTGATATCAGTCTTTATATTAAAAATTTTTTTTATGTCTTTATTTTATTTTGAGAGACAGAGACAGAGAGTGAGTGGGGGAGGGGCAGAGAGAGAGGGAGACACAGAATCTGAAGCAGTCTCCAGGCTCTGAGCTGTCAGCACAGAGCCTGACACATGGCTTGAACCCACAGACTGTGAGATCATGACCTGAGCTGAAGTCAGATGCTTAACTGACTGAGCCACCCAGGCACCCCCAGTCTTTACATTTTGATAGAATATTTGATAGCCAAAAGGAACTAATCATTTTTTTGTACTTGGTGTAATATTTGTTTGATCTGCATCCTTGTCTTCTTTTAATTGAGAATTTTCTGTCTCAATTATCTACCTCTCACATCATGATTTATCTCCTATGATTTTGTATGGTCCAATACATTAAATATTAAAAGTAAATAAGGAATAGATAATGCAAAATCAAACAATAGTTTGAAGTTTCTGAAGGCTAGGATGAATCTTAAAGGAAACTTATAGGAAACTACATGCTTCAAATGTGTGTGTGTTTGTGTGTATGTGTGTTTTCAATAAGAGAAATTAGGAGAGACACTAATATTAAGATGAAGACCTAAAGCTGTATGTTAGAATCCCAGTTATGTGTCTGATTAACTATATCAAAATTGCTAAATGGCTTGAATCTTAATTTACTCATAAAAATGAGGAAGATAGATTATGTAATCATTATACTCTTTTTAGGTAATTTTTTAAATCTTGAGTGAAGTCACTTCTTTTTTAAATGGCACATCAGTGACTCTCCATAAATGATTTGCAGATGACAGTAGAATTTGAGAGCGTGTTTATATATTTTTAATTTATATTTTTAAAATTTTAATTTAATTCAATTTAATTTGAGAGCATGTTTATATTTTATTTTATTTTTTTAATTTTTTCTTTAATGTTTTATTTATTTCTAGGAGAGAGAGAGAGAGAGAAACATCGTGAGCAGGGGAGGGTCAGAGAGAGAGGGAGTCACAGACTGAAACAGGCTGACGCGGGGCTCGAACCCACGAACCGCGAGATCATGACCTGAGCGAAAGTCGGACGCTTAACCGACTAAGCCACCCAGGCGCCCCAGCATGTTTATATTTTAATTTTAATTGTTTAATTTATATTCTTATAACATAGTTATGAGAATACATTTTTAGGGGAGCTATTGTGCAGCTCCGACTCAAAATGAGGACTAATCAAATGGACTTGATTTCTATATGGTCTTAAGTATAATTACATAATGTATATTTTATGAATTGCACATATCTGTCCTAAAATGACTTTATTCATTTAGTATTTTTAAAAATGTTTTTAGAAGTCAAAGTTGAGTTCATTGAAGGTGTGTGTGTGTGGGGGGGTGGGATGGTGGGGGGAGAGAGAGAGAGAGAGAGAGAGAGAGAGAGACATAGGATTAGAGCCTCCAGGAGACCTGGAAAGGAAAAGAACATGAGTTTCATTTTTGCTTGGGGTCTAGGGAATTTCACTGGGAGTTAAGAGTTTGGTCCTGTAGCCTCCTAGGCCAGGAACTGGTCAGAACAAGGACTGGCTCCAGCTGTCCTTCATAAGTCATTCAGTCCCTGAAGTCAGGGGTCTTGGTTCAAGGTGTTTGGAGGCAGTGGTCTTGTGTTTATGATGACCCAACCAGTCACTCCTTGGATGTTATCCATTATGCTAGAAGACACTATCTGTAGATGTACTATCTATAGAGATACTCTCTGTCCCTTACAAGGAGGACATAAGTTATTTGCAATACAAGGCATGTGTAGAGTGAGGTGGGAATGCAGGCCCTAGCAAGATGAAGAGCAGAAGCAAATGAAAAAAACAGCTTTGAAAATGGGGTCCCTTCAGGTTCCAATGTTTATTTTTAATTATTTATTTATTTATTTATTAGCACTAGATTTAGTGCTATTTATTATTTTTATTTACTTAAAATGTTTTCAATGTTTATTTATTTTTGAGAGAGAAAGACAGAGCATGAGCAAGGAAAGGACAGAAGGAGAGGCAGAATCTGAAGCAGGCTGTAGGCTGTGAGCTGTCAGTGCAGAGCCTGACACGGGGCTTGAACCCATGAGCCATAAGACCAGATCTGAGCTGAAGTTGGAAGTTTAACCAACTGAGCCACCCAAGCATCACTTAATGTTTATTTTTAATAAAGTCCCAAGTCATCTAAACCTTGGCTATGTAGCCGTAATTACTTATTGATTGTGTACTATGGCAGTTGAAGCCCTGACTCAGGAAATGTAGTATGTCCATCCTTTCTGGTTTATACAATGACTTAGTGGTGGTTCCTGAGGGATTTATTTTAGCCATCCCTTTTACTCAACCTCTCCTGATAAATATACAGATATCTCTAGATAGGCACATAAAATTATTGTAAGTTAAATTATACATTCATGGAAATTTAAGCAGGACACTGAGTTTGCTCTTACATGATTAAAACTATGTTTGACAATTTTATTATTTATCATTTACATCTCTAAACAATGTTTAATAAATATTGCCAACCATGAATAAATACTTTAATCAGTAAATTAGAAATTTGGCCTCTCTTTACTCCCTTTCCATATAATTCTGAATAGCAATTGCTAAAGTAAAGTTATTTCTTGGTGCACATATTTAAGTTTTTAACTTTTTCAATTGAGTTGTTTTATTGATTCCGCAGCTATTAAATTATCTTGAAAGAAAAAAAAAAAAAAAACAAAAACAAAGCCAAACACTAAATCTAGTGCTAAATGCTCTGAAATGAAGTGATCTCCCCATAACTACTGACTAGAGGAAAAAGAAATGAGGTCAAGGTCCTTTTTCATGACAATATTATTTTGCAAATAAAGAACTCAGTATTTTAAGTTTTCCTCCACATTGTTCAGTAACTCTTCTGTTTTCTCTCATGTTTTCTCCCCGTATGTTGAGTGCCCTTTAGTGTACTATTTTGTATAGATGACCCTACAAAACTCAGATCTTCTTGTGAAAACTCTTTCTATACAATATATAATGTATTTTCATGCTACATTTCTTTGCTTTTTTTTTGCTACACGACTCCTTTAATAGCTATGCATAATGCACTTCCATTTAATTAAATGATAAGTAGGGCTATAAGCCAAAATCAATCTGAATCTGAATGGGACCAATTTGTTTCATACCCTACAAGAGGATTTTATTCCTTAGTATCTTCATAGTTAGAGAATAACATATTTTAAATGGTGTAAGCTTAATAGAAAACTTTACAAAAATGTCTATATCTGAGGACTTCTTTAATCAACACAACGTCAACAAAACCATAAAGAAAAAAAAGTGACATCCCTTTTGAAATAAATTCTATTGTTATAGTGTATTTCTGACATTACTTTTTACTTTTTCTTTGGAGAATATGGAGCTTAAATGTATAAATATATGAGTTGAAAAATAAATATTTTATATCTGAAGCCAATGTCTTCACAGAAGTAGCAGAGATATATTGTCAATGCTGTACTTATGTAACACATATATTATTTAGATTTTATTTATGCATTGTTGAAAACCACAATTTCCTGTGATGTAGTTTTAAGATGATAGTAATACTGATTTCTAGTCTGTATAGCATAGTAGTAAATAGTTATTTCTGGAAGCAGAATGTCTGGAGTCAAATCTCAATTCTTCCATTTGTTCCACAATTATGGTTTTTATTCATTTTGTTTCCTAAAAACATCTCTCTAAGTGATCCAAATTCCTAAATTTGGATTCTCTGTTCTATATTCCTCCATTCTATATTCTTTTTTCTCAGAGTCTATGTTGGTTTTATTAATCCATAAAATATTACTGCTGAGGTATCCTAATTATCCTAATTGTTTATCTCTACTTTTATACTATCTATATTTTAGGTTAGGTAACTGGCAAAACACACATATTAAAAATACTGTAGAAAAAAAACAGTAACAAGGAATTTGCTAAAATACAAGAGGTTACTCTGATTTTTTAGGGTGCAAGATAAAGATCATTTTTAAAAATTTTTTAAATGTTTTATTATTTCTGAGAGAAGGAGAGAGACAGTGTGAGCAGGAGAGGGTCAGAGAAAGAGGGAGATATAGAATCTGAAACAGACTCCGGGCACTGAGCTAGCTGTCAGCACAGAGCCCGACATAGGGCTCAAACCCATGAACCGTGAGATCATGACCTGAGATCATGACCTGAGCCGAAGTCAGATGCTTAACCTACTGAGTCACCCAGGTGCCCCAATAAAGATCAATTTTTGAGAAACAAATATATAAAGAAAAACAAGGAAAACTTTGTAATTTCAATACAAGTCAATTAGTATTAATTTATTACATGTAATAGGTTTTGAGTTCCCACTATCTCTCACAGTTACCATAATTTATAACCTCATGTAATTATTTAAACATTTTTCACAAACTAGAAATCCATATAAAGATTTAGGTCTTTTATGATAGATGTCACATGAAAAATGACATGTGCTCCAAGTAAAACAAGTTGACAGGAAAATCCACATCTCTTTACAATAAATGTTAGGAAATACAAGAAAGAGGATGCATAATATATGATAAAAGGTGTAACCTAATCAAATTAAATCATTTTTCAGATCTTTAGCCCAACCTGGTTAATGAAGTAATTTAATATTTCCTGAATTCTGACCTACAGATTTCATATCAACATGACAAAGTGACATTCAATAATACTTGAGCAGAGAGACATTTAGGTTCGAGAGATTATTTCAAAATTTCTTTGTAATTAAATCTGCCTCATTAAAGAAAGTTCATGGTTCTGAATCTGTGTTTTCCCTTCTCTATGAGTGAGGATTTATTTTTGGTTTTCACAGAGGTGGTTTCTGAAAACCATAATTTAATGTGAGTAGAAAAAAATAACATGTATCAGAAGAAAATTCAAATATTTAAAAAAGATTTGTGCATGATGAAGTTTTTTTTTAATGATTCATGTTTATGAATGAAGAATCTGGAAAAAGGAGGCCTCAGTTCAAACCCTGTTTTCATTTTTTAGCAGCAGTAGGATCCTCAGTATTGTCTTCAACTGTAAAATAGAGATGTTAATATAATGTATATATTATAATATTATAACTGATCTCAAAGTATTTTATTAAATGAAATTGTTTATGAGGAAATTAACACATTACTTTATACACTAAGCACTACCCCCCCCAAAAAAGCCCTCTCTTATTATTATAAATTTATATAACAATTTGTACTTCTATGGGTCACTTATTTTGTCTCATAGTTGTTTGTAGGTTCTTCTCTTACTAAGGAGATTCCCTATGAGGCATATTCAGCTCACTCCCATGGTCCCACTGTGACTTGCTCATAACAGTCCTTTAACTATCCATTCATTCATTCAACCAACATTGATTGAGGCTCTTCTATGTATCTTGCTAGGACATATGATGATGGAGAGGTGCAAGACCTTGCCTTCATAGTTGTTTCAATATAGTTGAGGAATGGTCAATTAAAATTGTATACATGTTTACACACATAGATACCCATTTATATTATATAAATATATATACATATTAAACAGTCCAAAAAAAAGGAATTATAAGTGTGACATGAATTTCAACTGTAAATGAAAGACTAGAGGGGGCTGGAATAGAGAATAAGGACCTAGGTTAGTTATAGGTAACATACGTAAGTAACCTATCTCCCTGATGAGGTGATGCAGAAGACAAGCCAATGCTTAGTATGAGAAGAGTGGAATAGACGCAGTGTCAAAGGAGTTGGATGAAGGAGAACAGGCCAGTCTGTATGAACAAAGGCCCTACAGAAAGTAAAGCATAAAAGGTTGAAGAGCCTAAAAAATACCGATGTGGCTAAAATAGTGAGAATGGCCTGCAGTAACATAGAAGCACATCCTCTGGCAGTGATAAGGGATACATAGAAGAATTTTATGCAGGAGAGAGGGATAATATGATTTCATCTGTAAGGAGATTTTTTTTCCTTCTACATCTGTGTGGAAAATGTACTGTAGAGGGATGGATAGAAGTGAGCAAAAGGTCTGTGTGGCACTGCTCAAATTAGGATGAGAAAGGAAAAATGCAGTGATGACAGATCTGATATAATTTGGGTCAAAATTGACAGGATTGAATGATTAATTGGATGTTATGAAAGAAAAGAGGAAATTACAAATGATACATAAATTTTTCTTGGTAAGAAACAAGATTCAAAGGAGAAAATGTTTTATAGTGGAAATAAAGAAAAATGTTCTTTGGAGTCCTGTTGTATTTGAATTCTAGAGTATATCTGTGTCTTCACAAAATGATCATGTAGGTATATTAAAAAAGATGCATATCAATGTCTGAATACATGAAGAGTTCTAAACTGGAGTTTCATTTAGGATTCACCCCATAAAGAGAGCATTTAAATCCCTAAGATTTGATGAGTTCCCTTAATAGACACAAAAGGATAAAGACAGAAAAGATAACCCGAGACTGAACAGTGAGAAACTCACTATTTAAATTTATACAGAGAAGCGAGAATCAACAAGAGATCAAAAGGGAATTTTCCAAATATCAACAATGGAGGTGGAAAACTAGAAGAGAATGGCTTTGCACAAACCCTGAAAGCAGACTATTTCAAGAAGAATGGAGTTGTACAATGTATGTATACCATACATTGGAAGTGATTTCTGCTTTTCTTCATATTAAATTCTTAGAAGAATTGTTTGATATTCATTATATCCAGTTCCCTTTTTCTCATTCTCTCTTGGATCATTTCCAATCAGCCTCTACTCCTATAATGAATGGAGGTCACTATTTCTCAGTTGCTGTATTTTTGAACCTGAACCTGCTAACAGAAATTGACACAGTTGTTTTTTTACTTCCTCATTGAGACACGTTCTGCAATTGGCCTCTAGAATGATACTCTCCTGGCTTTTCCTCTACCTCACCGGGGATTCCTTCTCAGACTCCTTTGTTTCTTCTCAGATTTCTGATCTGCAGTCAGGCTTTTTGCCTCAGGTTGTTTGATTATCTCCTGCAGTCCTGTGGATTCTGTTGTGACTCCCAAAGTTACATTGTCAACTTGGAAATTATGCCCTGAACTCTACCTTAACATATGCAAGCCTTTCTACAGCATCTCCACTTAGATTTATAATATGCTTCTCATAGTTAATATCTCCATAATTGAAGTGATGTTTCCCCCCCAAATCTGTTCCTTCCAGTCTTCTCATATCAGCAGATAATTCTTCTTTTCTAGTTATTCAGAATAAATCCTTGAAATCATTATTGTCTCATTTTTTTTAATCAAATTTCATATCAGCAAGTCATGGACAGCTCCACCTAAAAATATCCATGATGTAATTAATTCCTACCGCTTACATTGCAACCACCCAGGTTGTAGCCATTTTCTCCCCTTGCCTTGATCATTGCAACTTCTTCCCCAAAGCTCTTCCTGCTTCCGCCCTTGGCCTTCCATAGTCCATTAGAAATAATGTAGCCAAAACAATATTTTAAAAATCCAAGATGGTGTCATTCCTCTGCTCAGAACCATGCAGTGGTTCTGTCTCAGAGTAAAAGCTTGTCTAATTTACTTATATAATTTAGCATTTTTACCTTGTTGACTTAAGTTTTCCTTCCTCATGGCTTCTCTTGCCACAGCAGATTGCTTACTGGTTCTCAAAGTGTCATAAGAGCTCCTGCCTAGGGCTTTTGCATTCATTTTTCCTGGAAAGTTCTTCCCTTGGATATTTGCATGACTTAATCTCTCATATACTTCATATCTTCACTTAAACCTCACTTTCTCGTTTCTCCACTTTTTAAAATCTTACTTCTTTCTATGATATTTAAAATTGCATCTCTTTCCTTCTTACCACTCTATTTATTCTATTCTTACTACTCTATTTAAAATTGCATCTCTTTCCTGGCATTCAGCCAACCCCCTTGAATAATTTCTTTTTTCATAGTGCCATTCATCACCTGAATATAAGCTTCCTAAAGGCTGGGGAAATTTGACTATTTTCTACACTGCTATCTGCTATATGTTCAATCGCTAGACGAGTTCCTGGTATATGGTAGGTGCACAGTAAATATTGGCCAAATGAGTAAGTGGAGGACATAGAATAGGATTTGGTAGCCTAGAGGTCATTTCAGTGGTAAAATTTGGGGAGAACCCTAGACAAACTTCTTTATGGTGTAAATATAAAGTATGAAAGTAAAAATAGGTTGTATAGACAATGTCTTCAAGAAATTCAGCGAGGTGGGAAGAGAGGAATGTGAAGGTGGCCAGGAGTGAAATGTAGGGCCAGGATATGTTTTCACTTTTTTTGTTATTTAAACTTGGAGATTGAGAGTATACTTCTATAATGATATAAATAATTACATAGAGTAGGAGAAATTAATTAGTAATGTGGGAGAGCAAAAAATGTTCTAGAGGTGTTATGGGATATAATCCCAAGCACAAGCAACTAAATTGCTTGTTTGTCTTTGGTAAGAAGAAGGCTACTTTTTCCAGGATAATGAGAAGGAAAAAGGGGATAAATGTTTACTTATAAATGTCATTAAACTTCTTCTCTATTTAAATTATTCTCAAGGAATGATGGCTAAACTCAAGACTACTTTTCAATTTGGGGAAAGTCATACATTTCAGCATTATAAAAGATTTAAATGATTTAACTTATAAATTAAAGGTATCCAAAGTAAGAGTAGTAGTGAGAAAATGTAGAAAATAAAATAGGGATGAAAAGAGACAAAACATTAATCTGAGTTATGTTTCCCAAATCTCATGTTCTTTCTAATATAATTCACTCTATATTTCACTTTAACTTTTTTGTGTGAATATTGTGTTCAGTTAAGTATTTCTATATAATTTTTCAAGAAATAACATTATAAGAGAAGTTTTTAAAAGTTGGATTATAGGAGCTGTAAAATATATTTTAACTACTGTATTATTAGTTTTGCCATTTTGCGACAACCAGAATGGGTAGGAGAGATTCAGTACAGGGATCAAACTATCAAACTTGTAAAACATCTTTAATTAATTACTGTTTTAGCCTCTGATGATGTCAACTGAGATAAATTTAAAGATAAGCATAAATATGATATCCTTTTGGCTATCAAATTGCCATCTTTGTATTATGGAGTTCTGATATAATTATTCAACAGGCTGTAAATTCCCTAGCCAGTAATTACCTGCCACCTGATTGCTAGCTATTATTCATACATTCATAACAACAAAAATTTGTACAACTATATCTCATAAAGACAGTTGCATGGGGAAAACAGGTATTCATCAAAGAATCATAAATCATTAATGCACATTACAAGTTTGAGTGAACTAACTAATTACTTTAACGTGTGGGCAAAACAGATGCTCAAGAATAAATAATTTAGAAATTTAAGTTTTAGTAAATAAAATTATTTTAACTTATGTAACAAGTCTATTGAATATCTGGAAACTAACTTAGAGAAGAATAAAGTAATTTTGTTCTTTTTCATCATTACCTTTGAATGAACTCTATCAACTTTTTCTTCTCACCATTACCATTGAACACTGATTTTGTGCTAGGTATTGTATCGATATTTTCCCCCTATATTTCATTTCATCCATACAACATGTTATACAGTGCATTTCTTTGCAAATTAGCAATTAGACGATTCATAGTTACTAATGAGTTTCCTGAAAGTATCATAGCGTGCACTCTTACCCAGTACAGCATGCCTGTAGCAGAGCAACCCAGTGCCTTATGATTTCCATCAGGAACCAACACAATCCCATATTATCACTTTTTTTTTAATGTTTTTTATTTATTTCTAGGAGGGAGAGAGAGAGAGAGAGACAGGTGAGCAGGGGAGGGTCAGAGAGAGAGGGAGCCACAGACTGAAACAGGCTCCAGGCTCTGAGCGGGCAGTCAGCACAGAACCCGACGCAGGGCTCGAACCCGAACCACGAGTACGTGACCTAAGCGAAAGTCGGACGCTTAACCGACTAAGCCACCCAGGCGCCCCCCCCCCCATATTATCACTCTTGATTTACTTCTTTTAATATTTAGAAAGACTATTACATTGATTTATAATTTAATAGATTTATATTCATTTTTTGAGTTAGAATTCACCTCTGTATAAAAGTTCATTTAATTTTTTAGAGCTAACATATTGGACATAAATACATAAACGTACACAAATTTCTTCACGATTTTCCACCCTCTATCCAAAACTACTGGCTATGTTCCATCCATCTACTTAAAAAAGTCCCCCCCCCCAAAAAAAAAAAACTTGTTTAAAATTTCTAAGTGCAAATATCTTTTGCAGCCATGCTAAAAAATTAATTATTCTCAGGAGAGTCCTATTAATTGAATTGCTGTATGTGGATGTTTCCCACTAGATTTGAGGTAAGGTTACATAGTTCCCCAACTGCATCTATATACATGTCTCTAGATGTAATAAATCATTGCACACTTTCAAATATTCCCTTCATTTCCACATAGACTTCATTAATTTAGATCCTGAACTTCATAAGGTGGAAGGACAATCTAAACTTCTCTGTCCCTCAAAGAGACAAAATGTTATTTAATTATATCATTTTAACTGAGAATAGGGAAGGGCAGCTGCAAATGTACCAATTTAATTAGCTATAACAAAATTTATGGAACAATTAAAATTAGATTTTAAGGTCAAATCAACTAAATAGAATTTCCATCCCGGAAATGTTCCAGATGTGAAAAAGGCTGACAAGGATTCTCCCTTTCATTTGATTATTTCTGCTTCTATCCTCATGATTTCATAAGGTGTTTTATGAATTAAAACTAAGTCATGACTATATTGGTTACTTTCATTATTTATTTAAGACTCCTTAATTATTTAGAACTTAAAGACTTAAACTCCTCAGTTACTTAAAATTTCCTAATGTAAATTTTAATTAAATATTTATCACAACTCCAACTGAAACTTAGAATTGGAAATCAGAGATAAAAGCTAAAAGACGTGACAGATTAATATCCTTCAACAAATCTCTCCTATTAGAACTATGGCTTCTGGGTGGCCAGAGAGTAACAAATGATTGCTTCAAACTGCATACTGTCTTTCATGCTACTCTTTACAGGTTTTCTTTCTACTAATTCCTGTCACGTTACCTGCACCATAACTGAACTGTCATTTTCTGTGCTCTTTCATACCTCTTCATCTTTGTACAAGGTTTCCATTTAATCTATTTTCCCCCTCCCACCACTGCCTACATCTCTCAAATGCAATCTCCCCCATGCTTTCCCTTATATAGCAACTCAGAGGTGATCTTTCTCTTTTCACATTATTTCCTTGACTGCAGCCAATTTGTATAAATTCCATTACTCCCTTAAAGTGAACTATGTACCTTATTAACCTTTATATTCCTCTTCAGACTGAGAATAGTGTCTTGGAGTTATAAATCTAGCTATCTTTTCTAGAATGAGTGCATATACAATTTGTATTTATTAATGTTGTTTGTATAATGTATCAATCAGTTACATTTTATCTATTCCCAAATTCTTACATATGCATTTTTTCAAATATAGGAATAAATGACTATTTTTATACCACTGATGATATATAATTTAATTATTTTTAATTGGCAAGTGTATTATTTTTACCCATTTGGGAAGAAATGAACTGAGTCACTTGTATAACTGTTCCAATTTCTAAATAAATATGATTCATATGCATAGATGTATTGATTCTACACTTAAGTATAATGTGAAGGAGTGCCTGGGTGGCTCAGTCTGTTAAGCATCGGACTCTTGATTTTGGCTCAGGTCATGATCTAAAGGTTCATGAGCCCCGCATCAGGATCCACTTGGGATTCTCTCTCTCTCTCTCTCTCTCTCCCTCTCTTTCTGTCCCTTCCACACTCTCTCTTTCTGTACTCCCTCCAATAAATAAATAAACTTTTGAAAAAATAGCTTAGAAATAAAGTATAATGTGAAGAAGGGAATAATATTAAGATGTGGGGCTTCAGTGTAGTATTATAGAATTATAAAAAAAGAACATAACTGAACTTGGAGTCATAACCATGAAATTCTTAGCACATAGAATCTCCATTGCATCAGTGATGAGAGAGATGTAATTAATTTATAAATTATTATGATAATTATATGCCATTTGACATTACCTGTCATATTACCTTGACATTTTAGACATACCAGGGACTCAAACAGCTGATTTCCCTAATTTATTGAATGATCATTTTTCATGAAAATGATTGACAAAATAGCATTGTATATCTTCTTTATTATATATATTTTCTTTATTGGAGTAATAATGAGGTACATATCTATATTCTTTTCCATTTTTCAGTTGCCTTTTGCATCAGTTATTCATTGTAACAACCTGTTTCTGCTAATAGCTGGAAGTACATATGTTCATTCAGCTGGATATATCTAGTGAAACAGAAGACATTATTTCATACATACAGACTATTTGCTTGTGAAAATCTCCTGGTGTGTATAGTTAGTGTAATCACACATTTGTACTTGATATTTGCAAGAAACTAAGCAAATATGATTTATTTTATAATTCATCTTAATTATCCCATGATCACTGACATGTCTGTTGAATCAACACACTGTCCCCAATTATCAAGTAATATTATCTCTAATTTTTATAATGACACTAGCATTCTCTTGGATATGTCCTCTGACTCTATTGCTTCTTTGTAATCAGTTCTCTACACAAAAATAGAGTGATTTTTTAAAAACGCAAACCAAGTCAAATTCAGAATCCTTACTATAGCTTCCGAGAACATTACAAAAGAAATTTGTTGATACAGGTTTGACTCTATATGATCAATCCTTGCCTACATCACTCAACTCATCCCTACCCCTCCTCTGCCTGTACTTCAGCAACATCAACTTCCTGGAAATATCTTTCCCAGCCTTCAAATAGATGATTTCTTCTTCTTTTTTAGGTTATAGTATAAACATCCTTTTCTCAAAGAGGCTTTCATTTTCCGAGTACCAGGAACTCTCCATTATGCCACTTTTAAAGTTTCCTTCAAATACCTATTACTTTCTTTGTTAATCTGGTGGTTTATTGTCTCTCTTCCCCTTTAAAAATATAAGTTATTTGAGGGGAAGATTGGGTATGCTCTTTCACTTCATATCCCCAGAAAAACAGTGCCTAGCACATAGTAGGCACACAATAAGATGTTTGTTAAATGAATTAACAAATAAACACATGCTTCTTGTTAGACATATTAGTCCAGTTTCTTAACTGAAGAATTAATACATCTTAAGTCATTCCATAGAATGCCCTAATCTCATTTTTATGCCCCATTTTAGCCTTGGAATCCTTCTTGTTCCTTAAAACTTCAGAGATGAAAATTTTGTGAATATCTTAGATACAATTTGCAGCTTGTATGATAGGCTTTAAGGGTCACGGAAGAGCATTATTCACAGTCACATTTGTGCCAGTTATGCTGGCGTCTCCCTGCTGCTCACAGCATCTGTTTCTTTCAGGGCCCATGCTCCTCAGCTTTTAGCATTCTCATCACTTCGTCTGTTATTTATTTGGAACATTGGTTTCAATTAGCCATTTGGATATTTTTTAAACCTCAGTACTCATTATACTTTCCGTATCCTCCCAGGCAGTTCCTCATTCTGCATGGATCTGCTCTTGGCTCTTAATATGGAGTCTCTGGTCTGATGTATTTACCTTTTCAGCCTCTGCAAATGTGCAAATGTGCAGAAGCTCTGTAATAGCTATCTTCAAACTTTTTCATCTTTGGAATGCTCTGGTGGGGAAAAGGGCCAGGAAATCTACCTCATTTTCTTCTACATGCCACTGTGTCACATATTTCTTGTCATAAAAGCAAACTACGACCATCATCAACTCCCTGGTATGAACCCGTTCCCCTACACAAGCACACACAGAGGCACACAGACACATGATCCATTAACAACAAAGTGATCTATTTAAATTTAAATCAAATCTTCCATCTACATTGCTTACTTAGGATAAATTGGAAAATAAAATCCAAACTTCTTACAATGGCATTCAAGTCCCTAATTTCCTAATACTTAGCGTCCTCTCACTGCCTTTAGGAACACATCATCTTCTTTTCATCCTTACCTTCTTTCGATTTGCTGTTCTCTCTGAGTGGAAAATTATGTCCTCAAGTCTTCCCATGACAGACTTTTGTTGTTGTTGTTGTTACTATTCCAGTGTCAGCACAAAAATCTCAGAATAAACCAGTGTGACTTAGACTCCCCTTAACAACTTAGGAATTCACAATTACTGGCTCCTGTACTTGTGCTTTCACAGTACTCGCATTCCTAAAATCATTGTGCTTACTTTCTTGGTATCTCTTCCCTTCCCTTGATCATTTTAGAACTAGATGAATACCAGGAATGTATTGAGTTCCTGAAACAGTTTGTAGAATGAAAGAAAGAAAAAAAAAGAGAAGGAAGCGGGTAGGAAAGGAAGTGGAGAGAGTGAAGAGAAGAGAAAGAGAAATGCAGTTAATAAGTAAATACATCGTTTGAATGAATTCTCCTATAGATTTGTGGAGGTGGAATAGATCTTGTAACCTAATGATACTTTTTTGGGATTCCCTAGAAGAAGAATAACAGTTCATTATTTTCATTATTTCAAAAAGCTTAATTAAATTTTACCCATCACAGGGCCCCACACGCTAACTAAAATGTCGATTTTATTTACTTAGCACTGTAATTAAATTAACCTGGTGATATATTGGCTACTTCATGGCAATTAGAACTGATTAGCATGCACTATGTTGATTTTTTTTTAATGAGCATACATTTCTTTTTTTTTTTTTATGTTTTATTTATTTCTAGGAGAGAGAGAGAGAGAGAGACAGCGTGAGCAGGGGAGGGTCAGAGAGAGAGGGAGTCACAGACTGAAACAGGCTCCAGGCTCCGAGCTGGCAGTCAGCACAGAGGCCGACGCGGGGCTCGAACCCACGAACCGCGAGATCATGACCTAAGCGAAAGTCGGACGCTTAACCGACTAAGCCACCCAGGCGCCCCAAAATGAGCATACATTTCTTAGTATGAAAGTGACTCAGTTTACTTGTAAGAGAAGTTTTCTAAATATTTTTCATAGAGAAATATAATGAAAGTAGCATTTTATGATGAAAAATTTGAGAACCGCTAATTTTGCCAAACTCTTCATATGATAAGTGAGGAAACTAAAGTGATTGCCCACAATTTTATTCCTAGTTTCAGCATAGTAGGTATTAAACCCAGAACTATTTTCAGAACAGTGTTCTTCCACACATTATATACAGCTCATTTATGAGATGTTAAAAAATGATTGTAAATATATCTTTCTTCAGTTAACAACAGGTTACATCCTGATAAATCCATTATAAGTTGAAAATGCCTTAAGTCATAAATGTATTTAAGACACCTAACCTACCAAATACCATAGCTTAGTATAGACTGCCACAAACATGCTAAGAATGATACATTAGCCTACAATTGGGCAAAATCATCTTATACAAAGATTATTTTATAATCAAGTGTTGACTATCACATGTAATTTATTGAATTCTGTACTGAAAACGAAAAGCAGGGTGGTCGTATGGGTATGAGTTTAAGTGGTTTCAAGTGTCTAGATTGTTTACACTTGTGATCATATGGGTGACTGGGACCTGTAGCTAAATGTAGCTGCCCAACATTACAAGAGAGGATCATGTCTATATCACTAGCCTAGGAAAGCTCAAAATTCAAAATTCCAAGTACAGTTTCTATTGAATGCATATCACTTTTGCACCATCTTACAGTAAATAAAATCCTAAGCTGAAGCATCTTATATAAGTCAGAGTTCATCTGTAATCATATTCTGCAACAAGGGAAAGTATAAATGTAGTTACCTTTTAAATGATATTCAGGGCCATCTGGGTGGCTCAGTCAGTTGAGTGACTCTTGACTTTGGCTCAGGTTATTATCCCAGGGTCTTGGGTTCAAGTCCTATGTCTGGATCTGCACTGCTTTACATTCTCTCTTTCTCTCCTTCTGTCCCTCTCCCCCACTTGCACTCAACCCCTTTCTCTTTCTAAAATAAAAAATTATATAAAATAAAGCTAAATGATCTTGAATTAGTATAATCCCTTTGAGTGGGCTCACTCAAGGAAATGTACTATGTACATATACAATTTTAGGATCACAGAATAATATTTTCTGCCATCTTTTCTGTGCTGCAGACCTCAGTTTATGTTATTGACTTGTGTATTATTTTTTCGTTCCAGTTTGTTTCAAGGCATACATACCATATGAAGTTTCATCTTAATTATGGAAGTTATGTACCTGTATATAAAATAATTGTATTCTCTATAAGGAAAGCCAGAACTGCATAGATTTGGTGACATTTTATAGCAAAAAAAAATCATCTTTCTCAAAGTAAAATGCAATATTTAGAACATATTTCATAATCAAAGATACACTCAAGCTTACTACTTTTGCTGCTAGGCTATAGGTGACTCTGTGCTATGACCATGAGCTCCGAGGTCTTCTGACATTCCTCCAGTTCTATGAAAAACTTGTAGCCAGTTAAATTACACAACATAAGTTTCATCCTCCAACAAAAGACCTTGACTGACCTTTTAGTGAATTATATTTTTAATTCAACAAGGAATTCTGCCTACTATTTTGAAGATTTGATGAAGCCCTGGCATGGCATTAGTAAATTAAAAAATAGAAACTAGAGGAAAATGAATGCAAACATATGAGACTGTGGATTAAAAAGTCAAGTATCTGCTAATTTTTAATTTTGAGAAGATGCCAAGTGACCACATCTAATAATTACTAAAATTTGGCTTTTTAACTCAAGAAATCTTTTTTATGTTTTCCATCAGTGGAAACAGAATACATCTTATCACAATGCCACCTTCTTCTTAAGAACCATGGTTGGGTCTGTGAAGGAATGGGAGAAATATGGTGTTAGTAGGAGAGAGTGTACTTGAGAAACTATCCGTGCTGGCTTCATAAGAAAGTCCAAATATCTTCACATGACTTGTACCATAACTTGTGCCATATTCTCATAAATGCCTTCTACCTATATTTTCAACTTCAATTCTTGTGGTTTCTTGCTTGCAGTCTATGCTTTACACATATTAAATGACCTTTAACTCCTGGAAACTGTTCTGTCTGGAAACAGACAGAATCTGTTCTGTCTCATGGCCTTTAAACATGTAGTATGTTCCTTCTGGACCATCTCTTTCATTTCTCTTCACCTTGGAAGCCTTATTCATCTTTCTCATTTCAATCTAAAATATTTCCTCCAGAAAGCTTCTCTTTATTAAGTCACCTCCAGGACCAGATTAGTGTTTCTGTTATACATTCCTATAAAACTCTGCATTTCACTTATTATGTCAGTTAACCATGGCTTGAAAAAGCTACCCCAAGTCTTATAGACTTAAAAACAACAATGCTTTATTACATTTCATAATTTTGTTGGTGTTCAGGATGTATTTCCCCCCCTCATATCTCACTGCATTAAGCTGAAGGATTGACTGGGATGCTTGAACCGATATGGCTTCACTCATATTACTGTCAGCTGGAGCAATTAAGTTCCCCTCCTTGTGCCCCTCATCTTATAATCAGCTAAACATACTTTCTTACATGGCAGACTCAGGGAAATATCCCAAGTGAACAAAGATGGAAACCACAAGGCCTTTTGGATCTGAGGCTCAAAAATTCACATGGTGTCTATACTCTGTTGATCATAGCAAGTCATGAAGACAACCTGGATCCAAGGTGCGAAGAAATAGACTCTACCTGTTGACAGAAAGAGTTGCAAAGAATTTGTGGCCATATTAACCTAACACACCAACATAGTATACTCATATTTTTGTTTTCTGTCTCTATTTACATCATCTTTCTTGCTCACTGTAATATCTTACCGTATAACAGTGGCTAGTGAAGAATAGGCATTTAATATATATGTGTATATTGAATAAAAGAAAAATAGTGATGCTATTTTATTTGTGACAAGTGGAATTCACATATTTAAATTTTATTATCAGAATATATTATCTTGAAAAAAATACATATTACTTCATAGAAATGTAGAGCACAAGAGACCATGGAACATAGTTATAGAGATATAAAGTGAAATGCCCAAGTCATAACTGACTAGGAAGCAGTGTATCATCAAGATTAACTATACAAGCTATAGAATCAGGCAGTCTGAATAAAAGTGCCAGATCTATCAGGTATTTTATTTTTATGTTTCATTTTTTCATTTTTTGAGAGTTTTAGCTCAAATGTCACTTTTGTGTTTCACCACCAGCTATGATATTAATTGGTACATTCGTTGTCTCCCTCACTTAAATGTAATCTCTCTTAGGAAACATACTGTCTATGCTATTGGCCTCTGGATCATTCAGTGCCTGACATGGAATGGGCACTCAAGTATTTGTTGAATAAATACGTGAGTGAATATATGAATAAATGCCCTTAATCAAGGTATTTACCCTTGATTACATGAATTATAATCTATGTCCTAGGATTATTACAAAGATTAAATGTAAAACATTTATCATGGAACTTACAAGAAAAAAATGATTGGCAATTGTTAGAGGCTATGATTAGTAGGACTGAATCAGTGGGGAATAGTTGCTGAAAACTAATTGATTTCTGAGTCTCTAAGGCAAGTCCTTTAGAAAAGCATTACTCTTCATGAATAATACAATATATGTGGGACTCAGAGAAGAAAAAAAAGACTTTCTGTGATGTTTTCTGAAGATTAGAGAAGTCATGTAAGTAAAAGTTAGGCCCATAAATTTACAGAAGCTTTGTTCATAATTTAAAGCAAACAAAAAAAATACCACCCCCCCAAAAAAAAAGCAATCATTTAGGAATGCGGTAAGAAACCCTGGGGGGGGGGTGTGATAATGTGAGTCTTTTAATGATTGAGCTGCAGATAATATTTAAAGATAAGTGAAATTAGATTACTAAGAATGGTTTTATAAGGGAAAAACTGTAATATTAAAGGAGGAAATAGTAAGAACACAGAAGCATCATATGACAACCCGAAACTGAAAACAAGACAGGCTGCTGGGCATGGTGTGCATTTTGGCTAGATTTACAACTGAAAGATGAAATTTATCCACATACTTGATTGGGCAAGAAATGTCACTTTGTTCTTTTCAATTCAATGAATTTGAGAGCCACCATTGTACCTAACAGGAGGAAACATTTATCCAGGTCACTGTGGAGGGAGGCTGAAAGAAACACTGACACATTCTTCCCTTGAGATGCACAAGAAACCAAGGGGCCTTTGCAGTGTATGGACAATGAGGAGAAAGGCACCCAGTCATCATTATTCAACCTTATATTTCACTTGAAGGCAAATGACTCTGCACTTCCCATAACAAGCCTGAGATGAGAATCTTAGCCAAAGAGGAGAGACCAGGATGTTTCCACTTTCCAGCAATGCAGCAGGAAGGGTGTGCGTGTGTGTGATCTTTATCGCCTCTCCTTGGCCCCTCAACTTCTACCCTAGTCATTCCGCCTCTCCTGTCACTTGACGTAATCCCCTGAAGAGGCCTAAACTGTTAAGAAATTAAAGTTATGGAGAGTTCTTATAGCAAATTTCCCTTTTAGCCCTACAAAACCTTCCTGCCCTGAGGCAAGGGAATTGTAAGAAGGACCTAGAAACAAACATGTGTTGGAGAAGAAAGTGATGGGGAAGAAATACAATGAAGACAAAACATAAATGAGTGTTGATTCAGACACAAGTGTTCATGTGCTATATTATATTGGGGGGGCTAAACAGAGGTGTAGTGATTTCATAGGAGTTAGGATTGTGGTTTTGGGATTACACAATTTAGGTCCAAACCCCAGCTTTCTGCCTACTAGCAAAGTGAATCCATGTATGATGGAAGATGCTTTAAGCTATAATATCCTCCATTTACTGGTACTTTTCAGGATTAAATAAATTAATTGTGACTATGTCTAGAACATAATTTTTGACCAGTAAATGGTTGTTGCTCTTTATAAATAGTTCTGTTATCTAGTCACAGCAGGTAAACATATTTGCATTCCAATATGTTTACAGAATCTTAACCTCATTCAGAAATTTGGGGTGATAAAAAAAAGAAATTTGGGGTCATAGAAAGACACCATCCCACAAGTGAGAGGAGCGAATTTCTATCTATCACCATTATAAAAGTTAAAAATGTTCTTCATAAAAATGATTGGATATACATATGATTACCTGTAATTTCAGTATACCAAAATCATTACGTTAGATATAAAACTTTCAGATATTTAAAACCACTTTAATGGTAAGAAACCTTCCTTTGTTTAATTATTTTCATCAGAAAGTTTGTCAATTAAAATGTATGTGATCTTGAGGGGTACCTGGGTGGCTAAGTCTGTTAAGCATCCACCTTTGGCTCAGGTCATGATATGGCGGTTCGTGGGTTAGAGCCCCGCGTGGGGCTCTATACTGACAGCTCAGAGCCTGGAGCCTGCTTCAGATTCTGTGTCTCCCTCTCTCTTTGACCCTCCCCTGCTCACACTGTCCATCTCTCTCTCTCTCAGAAATAAATAAAACATTAAAATAAAAATAAAAATAAAAAATAAATGTATGTGATCTTGATCAAATAGAACATCTTTACTCCAAAAAACTTTTTCAGAGTTCAGAGTATATAGATATATTATGTATATAATGCATGTATGTGTCTGTCTATAAAACTAAATATACATATGGTTTCTCTTTCTATAGTGTCTATAAGTCTCTCCTCTCATATATATATATTAAAATATATAATATATGTCAAAGAGAGATAACTGAATTTTATACTTTCATTTTATAGTTTCTGCCATCTGAAAAAAAAAACAAGGATGGGGAGAGACTAACAGGTCAAAAGGCTTACTTGATAATTTGAGAATGATATCTTTATTCACTATTCATTACCATTTCTATTGCTTGGATACAATTCCAAGTCCATTAAGTTCTTGCTGGAAATATCTTCAATTCAAGTTTCTTTGGAATGAAGCATTAATAAGAAAGCTGGCACCGTTTCGTATGAGTCATCTATAGATTTACTTCTCAATATTATTTTCTTCCTCAACTATAGAACATGCGTTTTATAATGACAAAAGGCTAAACTACAGTATTAGCTATTTTTAATACTAAGATGAAAAATATAGAATTTAAATACAAGTGGAATAAAAGATCTTAGTATACCTCATTCAACTTCTTTTCAGTTTTCATTTTATAAAAAGATGCTTGTATGAATTTTGTCTAGATGTTCTCATGATGTCATCATGCCTACTCTCTGCATTTCATAAGTCTTCAAAGGATCAATGAAAGCACATTACATTAAATGGATGTATTTATTTATTTTGAGAGAGAGAGAGAGAACTCTCTCACAAGCAGGGGAGGGGCAGAGAGGGAAGGAGGGAGAGAGAATCCCAAGCAGGCTCCTTTGCTGTCAGCACAGATCTCAACAGTGGGCTTGAACTCTAGAACCTTGAGGACATGACCTGAGCCGAAATCAAGAGTGGGACCCTTAACTGACTGAGCCACCCAGGTGCCTTCAGTGGATAATTTTTATTATAAATCTGTCTCAAGTGTTGCACAGGAAGTACTTAAAGAAAGACAAATGTTGTTTATCTGATACTCAAATTCAACTGAGTGTCCTGTGTTTTTATTTACTACAATCTAGCAACCCTATATCAAGGTGCTCATAGTCATGTGATGGAGTCAGCTAAATATCTGCCCTGCCTTTAGTCCACATAACTCTAGTATCTTCTCCACATTACAGCAATTACAATGCTTTTGAAAAGACTATCTTGTCATGCCAGTCTCCTGCTTAACACTCTTCAGTGATGCTTCATCTTTTCAAGCATCCATTTCAAGCTGCAATTTCTTTGCTCTTCAAACATTGGTCTCTGCCTATGAAATCTGCTCTAACCCTCTCTTCATTGTTGCCAAACCAATAATTTACAATTGCCTGAGCATGTCTTACATTTTTCCATGCCACACCTTTTTATTAAACAGTTACTTCTGACTACAATGTTCTTTTCCTACAATATTCCTAATAATCTGTCAAAATCTGCTCATGCTTTAAACCCAATTCCAGTGTCTTTTCCACTAGACAGTCTTTCCATTTTGGAAACATAGCCAAGGGCTTTCCAGCTATATTTTCATAGTTCTCATTGTATCTTTCATTGAATATATCACATGGCTCTGATTATTTAAATTAATGAATGTTTACTTGCAAGGCAGGGATGGAATATGTGTAAGAAAGAGAAGTGTGTGTGTGCGCACACGCATGCTTTGGAAGGGGTGTATTTGTGCTTGATGAATAGTCATCATTTAATTCATGTTTGTGAAATAAAAAAGAGGAAAGGCAAGATGGGATGTCTCAGGTTTTAAAGTCAGATATTTGAAATGCTGCTACAACGTAGAAAAAGGAAAAATCCTCGGTTTCTTTGGGATAGAAATGATGGGGAATAGAAAGTATCACTAAATAACATTTGTTTTCCCTTGCTGAATCTGTTTATATTTTGCTCTTGTTTTTCCTGTCTTTCCAAGTAACTTCTGCTCTAAAAGAGATGAGATTCCTTTGTATTTAAAACACAAACTTATGTGTCTCCTTTTCAGGGAAGATTTGAGTGAAGGGAGCTCTAATTAACCTTCTGATATGTATGACCCAGAGGATCAAACTTTCTACTCCTAGAGTAGGAAGTGTCAAAGAGAGTTGGCCAGATGTCACAGTGTCAGAATGGTTGATTTTGAGTTACATCTCAGTCAGATGTCTGTATTTTATCTCTCAATTTTAACACATCAATTTCCATAATTAATTTGGAAATTATCAATTTCCAAAATATATTTGAAGCCAAATAAATGCAAATTTTAGCTATCATTATTAGAATATTCATATCTTTATATTATTGATGATATTAAAAGACAATCTTTGCATAGTGCCTTGAAATGTATTTTTGTTAAAAAAAATAAATAAGAGGATCTTGGCAGAGTAATTACATGAAGGAATATAAAGATTTACCCCTCAACATGGAAATTTTTATTTTAAATATCCTAACATATTTATACACAATACCCCAATACATAATGCATAAAATATGTGCCTTTCTGATTAATGGTAGCCTTTGACAATTAACTCTATAGGTTCTTACTATTTCTCCAGGGTATTTTTCTTCCAACATGCAACTTTTCTAAGCCAAGATTGGCACTTATTTTCAAGCAAATGACTTCTGCTGCTAATTAATTAGCTGCTCTAAAATATACAGTGTCTTACATACAGAGTGTATGACGCAGGAAAATAAGACCTTTCTTGGCTACAGTTTCTTGTTAGGCTGCTCTACTTTAGCATATTTATGCACATACTCACCAGTTGCTCAGCAACCTTTCAACAATCAATACTGTTATAGTCTTTTCCTTCAGAATATCAGCCCTTTCCTACCTGCCCACACCTCCCTTATGTCTCACTTGTTAGTAATGTACCCAGTAATTCCAATCATATAACAGTCACGTGGGATCAGATATCAATTTATGATAAATGCCTCAACCAGGAGCATTCAGTGATCTACTGCAAGCTTCACACTCATCAAAAATACAGTTTTCAAAAAGTCCCTATTGTTTATTTTGAGGAGAAGAAAACATTACAATAAACTAATTCAAACTGAATGGTCAGGCAGTCACTCTGGTATGTGTGTTCTCTCAACCAGAAAGGTATTTGTGTGATTATAAGAAGACAATCTTCAGAGAGCAATACCTAATCCCAAAGAGCATCTTTCAGTACCATCTGGGTACACAGAAAAAAGGTAGGGGTAAGGACCTTGGTTCCCTTTAAATCATATTACCTACATAAAACCAGAGTTATGTAAACTTTCTAAAAAAGAACACATTAAATAAATGGAAAATGAAGAACCTATGCCCCCCACAAACTAGAGACCACTAGAGAAAGAAATAGAGAATAAACATGGATGCAATCAGATAGTCAAGGTGGGAAGGACTCAAGGATATGATGGGCTGGGTCAGAATATAGCCCCTTATTTTTCCTTTCAACCATAGTCGGTAGAAAGAGTGATGTTACCAGTTCCTTTCCCTTCTTTCTTCTTCATAATGTCCTTATTATAAGGTTATAAGGTTATGGGGGTGGGGGGCGGGAGTGGTGAAAAGAGTGGGAGAACGGAAGAGAAGGGATATGCTACTCCCATTTGAGAAAACACAGAATGAAGGGGCGATTTATATGTTCTTGGATGTTTCTTCCTCTCTTTTCCTTCTAGTCTAGCATATGCCATAGATTGCAGTGATATTATAATGAAGTGTTTTTATATTGTTTGAACACATCTGGACGGGCTCAATTTTTTATATTTATACCTTAAAAATACATTTAATGTTCAATAAATACTGATATAAAGTAAAATATTTATTTTTTAGAAAGGAGAGAGTAGTTCATTTAGCCACATTCATTTATTTCTCACATACTCATTAAGCATTTAAGGGGATGTGGGGGTGCACACATATGAGACACACTTTGTACTTTCAAAAAGTTATTAATACATATCCATTATCAAGCAAGAGATAGCAAGACTCTGGAAGTGAAGGAATTCCTGATGTAACACTTTGGAATTAAATATATTAGTACTCCTTTTTCTTGATAACACCTTTAAATCCTCTAAGAGAACTGGTAGCTATTCCACAAGGTTTTGTGTGGAAGGAAATGAAACAAGTTTGTGTTAAGTTACATTCTGTTTGTTGAATGACAAATACTTCTACTTGAGCTGAGAGACAAGATCTGTGGCAAGAAAGAAATCTAACAGTGTACATTCTAGGAGAGGGTTTTAGAAAGGTGTGGAAGGGCAATATACCCTTTTCTCATATTATTATGAAATTTGACAAGGGTGCCATCACTTTTATTTCAGAACCCAGGCCTTTAAGTTTTATTGTCAGTATTGTGACTTTATGGAAGGATATTATGCCTAGTTACACTAAAGATTCAGTTTGTACTTTGTAGGTATTTATTCCTATGAGTGGGGAGTGTGTGTGTGTGTGTGTGGGTATGTGTGTGTATGTTTGGTTGGGCACATTAAAACAATGACCACTAGGACTCCTTGCTACACATAGTTGAGACTTCCAAAATATTTGGAAAGGAATAAATGATGAGAAAGTTTGATTCTGCAACTTTATTTTAATCAACTAGGTAAAGCAAGAATTGGCCCTTTAAAGAGTTTCTTTAAGATTCTCCAACTGTCTATTTAAAAAAATTTTTCCCTAGTATGCTCTTTTAGTACTTTTAATGAGATGTCTATTCATTCACATTTTTATAGTAAAACTGTGATGATATTTAGCATAACATTCAGACATTTATAATATATATTTTATAAATATATATTTAACATATATATGTCTTTATATATAGTTTTGTCATGGTGGACCTATACAGTACTCTCCATATACTTTCTAAAACTTTTGATATTTTCTATATTTCATTTAGATAAAGGTATTTATGTTTGGTTGACATGTGAGTTTATCACATTTCAAACAATTCAGAATGTGGGATTTTTATTTTGCATGTAAACAACATGACATTAGTAAATATCTTGTTGAATATTTGTTTTATAATTATTAATTTACTCTCAGTAAGTGTGAATTTAATGATGTATCATCAGTTGCAGCTTAGACTCCAAACGTTTATTCAGTCACTTTGCATATTAAATCAGTCTGATCATTTGTACCTGATAAACAGTAATAAATCCATTTGCAAAATTTAATATTAACTTCCCTATTTAATGCTTAGAAATTTAAATAGAAATATACAACATTAATAGAAACATATATTCATTCATCAGTCAATTCAGAAAGAAAACTTATATTTGAACTCTCCATTCTATTTGTAATTAATACACAACTAATTTATTTAATTAATTTGTGATCATAGAAAATCTCCTACTAGAATTACTAATTTCTTTCTAACTCTATGAAGACCAATATCTTTCCACATTTAACATCTCAGAAATCTAGATGCAGGTGACAGCGTTTTTGCGTTGTTATGTCATAGTTTAATTGGTAGAATGCGTTTTACTTAGAGCTGCATCTTATAATCAGAAGTATCTTATGTTCACCTAAGTAGCCATTTTTAGGTAATAATCTTATGTAGTTTTAACATAAATACAATATTTTAATTTAAAACTATAAGACTAATTATAGACCTTCTCTTTAAAACTAAATAACAAACTATTTTATTCCAGGGTGTTTCACTTAAAATTCTCCTAATCAGAGAAATAATTTTATATTAGGTAACAGTTAACCAAAGGTAGATCATTTATATTTCTTTTACCGTTTAAAGGCAACTTTCAGTTTGCTCATTTCTTCTTAGTTGAATATTCATAGTACAGGCACATCCACTAATTTGTACTATAGAATACTAAGCTTTAGAGATTTTAGCAGACTGGAATTAACAATGTTTAAAATGCAAAATACCCAAGTTATATACCTGACTACACTATGCTTTCTGAAAATTATAGCATGTCACAAAGCAGTGGCTTTGGTTTGCCTCATTCACACATATTACAATTAGTTTCAAGAGTTACCTCATTAACGTGTTTAAGTTGCATCCAAGTAATATTAAATAAAAGAAATGTAACATACAAATCAAATTACATATGCTAAGATTATAGAATATCTAAATTATGGCTCAAATAGAATTGTTGTATTAGTTGTATTTAGATTTTATTTTGTTATTTTGTATATTTTTCCTTTTGCATGTTTTCATGTTAAATGTTTATTGCATTTTTCTTCATTATATATCGTAATGTCACAAAATTATTCATCTAGAATTATTTTGTTAATTAAACTTTCATTCAAATGTTTCACTTGAAATACTAAAGTTAATGGAACAGAATATATTTTTAATATTAAATAACATGCCAAACCTAATTATCTAAAAGCTACTCCTTTGAATAAGCAATATCTTTAAAATGTGCTTACATAGTTGTGTACATATTGGGCCATCCATTCATATCTTTAGCAGCACATCCTGTTCTCCAGTTTTGTGGTGAGTTAGACAATAATTATGAAGCAGAGTGAAACAAAATTGTTTTAAAAATCTTTAAGGCTAAAAGTTTGACGATAAAAAATAAAATTTTAATTACAGAAATAATTTTTGGTTATACCTTCTAAATGACACATTTATAAATGGCTTTATATGAATTATGCTTAGTCTCTTGATGATACTGTTGAAATAAGAAAGCCTTCAAAAACATAATTCTCGTTATAATACATAATGTAATCCAAATTTAATATTGTAAGGATTACTGTTAAGTAAATTTGCCAGTTTACATGTGTAGCATATGTCATTTTCCATTATCATAGTTCCAAATATGACATATAGTTATGATTTAGGGAAGCATGCTTATATATGTAAACCATTTCATTTCAATTTGTTATCTTGAGAAATGTTTTATTAAAGAATATTAATAAAATACACTTTAGACCTGTATTTATGTTGTAAACATCTAATTTTAAAATATATCTCAATATATTTAATGACAGGATATTCTAATTGTGATAAACTGCATCTTGTATACATAATTTAATTTCAAATGAATGAATTTTTTGGATGTACATTTTATTTCTTAATTGGAGTTGTATGTTGTGTAACATATGCATTTAACATTGTGCTATCAAAAATAATGTTTACTTAATTGTGTAGCATAATTAAGTTTTTAAAAAGAAAACACAAAGTATTATATTTTAATATTGGATTAGCTATATAATATATTTAATAATGGCTTGTTGCTATACAGAATCCTAAGGCTTTTCCTAACATTGGCAATTATCTCATGAAGCAGTTATGTATGCAAAATGTTGAGTGTTTTTAAACTGTTAAATGGTAAATGGTGCATTTTGACAATTTAAAAATCTGTGTTTCACACACAGCCAATTTAAAGTGGTACTAAAACCAATATTCTAAATTGGTCTACATTTTAGGTAAAAGAATTATATAATGTATAACTGTATGGTGATGGATGATTTTATTGCCTTATAGAGGAAATCAGTCATTTCTTTATAGAGGTTATTCCATTATATATATCAAAAATACCTAAGTGCATTTAGACACACTTCTGTCTCCAGCTTTTAAGATATAACTATTCTTCACTCTACAGAAATTTGAACATTCTAAGTAAATCCATTCCATATGAACATTGTATCTTTTATGGTTTGGGAATCACGACACAAATCTTCAAGTAACTCTTAGGCAGATAAATCTTCAGATTCCACACTTTTTCAAAATGATGTCTTTGAAAGCTAAAAACAAAATTATCAGTTTTCCTCCCTTTAGAATTTCTCTTCATTCATTATGCTGCTTGAATTATGACTTTGCCATGGTAAAATTATAATCATATTTCATTTGTGAAATTTATTCTCTTTATTATTAATATTACTTTAGACTTATTATTAAATAAATTCATTCTTTTGATGAGTATTTCTTGAGCATCAACATTGTACTAGGCACTATTCTAGATACTAGGTAATTCAGCAGTTAATAGAGTGTACAAAAATCTCAGTCTTTCAGGAGCTTGCATTCTAGTATGGGGAAGAAAGAATATGAACACAAAATATACATAAAACATAGGAAACCAGATATTTAGTAAAATATCTGGTTGAAATATGTATGTGGTTGGACTATGATTGCTAAATAAATTGGTTTTTCAATACTTTATTCCTACATTCCACCCTGCTCTGAATTCAGGTTAAGAGTATAGTACTGAATCACCACCACTATTAGCCAGAAGTAGAGTTCTATTACTGAAGATTTTAAGACTGGATGTTATCAAATCCTGGATCTGAAGGCTAACAAAGATCTCAAATTTTGTCAGGAACTGTATTTGTACTCTGGTGTCTTCAAGAAAATGGGTGTCTGGAAGTGGTCTATATATAAGTCTTGAAGATTAGTTATAGAAGCACTTTAGACACATTCCTAAGAATTACCCGAGCTATTGACCCAAACACGTGAGATTTGGGATCGATTGTAATAACTTCAATGATAGAAAATAATAAATAACTACTCAGTTTATTCCATAAAATAAGGTCAGAACATTGAGATTTGAGATAGAGTAAGCATTCTATTATTTTTCATACTTTTAAATTATATTTTGCAACAAATGTTTATAGTTAAGTAGTTTCCTTCTTTAAACTAAAACTGAAAGCTGGGGAAATTATGACACAGTTATGAAAATTTTTAAAGTATTAGGTTTTCATCCACCCTGATTTTATACTACCTTTCTAAAGTTGAAGGTGTAAACTACCTAGGTGAATAATATAGATCAAGTCATTGTTTTTATAGTTATAAGCACATAGGCATTTCAAATGTCTGATTTACCATGAGGTTCATTACAAAATGTTAGTATTATAAGTGTAGTTATTGCCTAATCATGTAATTAAAGAAAAATCTTACTAAATATTAGCTTAGTAAATGTATTGGTCAATTTGTATAACCAACATGATTTTATGAGATTGTAATCTTCACAATATAACTTGGATAAATATTCAATAGCAACTTCTTTCTGACCGATGATTTAGAATATATTAAAGGTCTTTAAAATAATCTTATAATTGTCTTACCTCATTTACCCTTGGCTTCCTGAAAATAGAACCATCATTTGAGTCTCTAAACCAAATTAAACCAAGGTTTAATTGTAATGACAATTTAGCCTAGCAGAATCCATAGCAGACATGATTCCGTCTGCTGCGTATGAGCAAGAGGACCCCATGTTTGACATCCTTTTTGGCCTAAAGCAGAAATCAGAATTATTAATCTTACCACTCACCTGCCTATAACACAAGAGGGAGAAAGGAAAAAAGAAAAGAAAAGAAGGCAGGGCATGCTCAAACCACATTATGGGATAAAGCTGTTTTCCTCTTGCAGAATGGTTAAAATAATCCTATGTATTTCTGTCTACAGTATATAATATAATTATACATTGTGGACAGAAGTTTGAGATGCAGTTTATTGAGAAGGCAAGCATATGAAAACATACCACTCATTGGCTTTTAAAAATACTCAGAAGTTTTCTAAGCAGGACCTGATGATTATTCCTAATTAGTAGCTGTACTTCCAAAACTCAGTATTTTTTTCTTGTTAAACATCTTAGATGTCAAGATCCTTTTAAATATATCTTCAGTTTCATACTTTTATTATAAGAAAGAAAAAAAGGCTCCTTTTATTCATTATGTAAGTATTATGTACTATAATCTTTTAAAGAGGTTTAAGTGAAAGAAAAAGAAAATTCTAATTTGGCTCCTTTAAAATCTATTTTTAAATTACAGTGAAAACTTAATAAGATTGAGAATGTAGAGAAATATATACCATGAAACACTTATGAGATATTTGGGAATTATTAACCATTTATTAAAGCTACTTTTGTATGGATAAAAATTCCATGCTACTAGATAATTCTCAATCATTTCTAAATATAATGATTAATTTTAATTTACTGAGAATTGGTGAAAATCAAATTTTACTTGAAAATTACGAAATATATAACCCAACTTCTAAACACACCCCACTGGAGCCTACAGCATATATAGCTCATGACATTGAATATTTTATCATGTTGGCTGCTTTCTGCAAGTGAGGTTAATTAGACATCTACATAGAATAGTTATCCAGAGTTTTATTTTTTTAATCATTTTGTTTTAATTTTGGCTTTTATTTTAAATTCTCCTTCCCTTGCTTATCTTAAAATAGAAATGTTTGATATTTTTCCCAGAAATTATGAAGAGACATGGCACAGACTATTCAAAGCATACTTTTGAGAAAAGTGTGGTTACACAGTTACCCATTCTGTCAAAATTTGTCACTTGTAAGACGTTTGTTGCTAATATTCATCTGTAGATAAAGAACAAAGATTGGGTTCAGGACCATAAAGGATTTACTATTTCACCTTTTCTCCCCTAATGTGTCACAGTGAAAGTGTGATATATTTGTGTGCGATAACCTATTCAGAGGTTGATTGATACAAAACAATCATCGGATCTGGTTACTTCACATTTTAGTGGCGTGTTTGTGTTTTGCCTCTTCTTGTTGATTATTCTTAAGGTAATAGAAGGGAATATAATATATTAAACTTATCAGAAAAAAATAAAATTTAAAAGAAAAAGTTAGCATCTAGTGCTACTGTGTCCCACAGGTTCTTCTACATTGACCCACACTACCTCCACTGGTGAGTTAGAGGAGCATAACAGGACTACCACTGGTGCTATTGCTGTTGCTAGCACACCTGCAGATGTTACTGTATCCAGTGTTACAGCTGTCACCATCCGTAGACTTTCTGAGGAACAGCGAGTGCAAGTTTCGAATCTCAGAAATTCAGGTCTGGACCCCAACACATCCAAGGACGGGCTCTCTCCTCATCAAGCAGATACACAAAGTACAAGGAGAAGACCACGAAATGCTGAACAGATAGAAAGAACTAAAGAGCTTGCAGTTGTTACTCATAGAGGTATTGGATGTTATTTTACTTGTGCCCGTTTAGTTACAACCAAAGCTATATTTTGGTAACGATTCAAATTAGAGAATGAGCGGAAAGAGAGCCAAGATGTAGGAAGCCAAAGGAAAAAGTTTAGCTGCAAAATATAGATCGTAATAGCCAAGCCCTGAGTAATTTGAAAGCACAAAAATTTAAAAATACAAATCAAAGTTAAATGCAAATATTGGGTGGGGGTGGGGGTAAACGTAGAAAGAAAAGAATGCGTAAAGGGATAATAACAAGTACTAAATATCTATTGCATATTACATGCCAGGTATGATGTTGAGATTATTTGAAAATTAAGTAGCCAGTTTCTATAAATAAGTGTGCGTATTTGCACATTGATGATTTGTCCTATGTAGTAATTTTCACTATTTGCATGAAATCTTACACAGATGCTAATTAACAATTAGGAAAATAGATATTTTGGGCAAAATGGAAACATTCTGTCTGTTGATTGTTTTATATAGCTGGCTTTTAAGTTTTAAATTACCTATCACCTGATCTATATGGTAGTACTGAGATTTTCAATTTTGAAAAGATAACAGTTATTCATTGAGATTATGGCTCTAAATTTAAATATCCGTTAGCTTTCTAATCTTTTATAGAAAAAAATTGCCACAAAGCCAACTCGTATATTGGTAATTTTCTAGTTGATTAATACAAGCCTACCTTTTATGAAATTAGGAAGCATACCAAGCTTATTTTTCTGTTTCTTGGTAGCAAGTTTCACTGAGCAGTTTATGAAAAAAATCAATGTAGTGTCAAAAAGTAAAGGGACTTCATTTATATCAATATACGCATCAGTAGAAATATTAATTAATTGAACATGTTTCAAGTCCAAAATACACTCCAACTCTATTTCTGACTCATTATCATATATTCTCCAAACTGGTTATGGTTTATTTAACGTGAGTAGGCATGGTTTATATGGAACATGATATAAGTAATGGAAAGCATTCTGTGCTTAATGTACAATAAGGAGAAAACTCAAGACATCTTTACGTAGTTGATTGAAAATCATATAGAAATGTCCCAAAAGCTCATTTCCATCAAAATTCATACTGAATATACTTTTGTTCTCCTTAATAAGCATCATAAACTGAATTCTTAACATGTAGTAGTCTCCTGTAAAGTATTAAATCCATAGTGTCTTGCTACTCTATACACTTCCTTACCATGAATATTCCCCTGTAAAGAATTTTATGAGTCATAATAAAATTGATAATTGGCTTTATCAAACAGATACTTTTTCCTAATAGCAGGAAATTAAAAAAAGCATACATATTATTAAAATATTAAGGAAAAAACCTTTCTATTTAGATTTTTCACTCTCTTTGGAAAATTGCGTGAGCTAGAATTGCAAACTTCTCTGTAATTATTTTATCACCCATTGAATAAAAGATGGGTAATTCTCAAGCATAAGTTTATTATATAAATCAACTAATAATACAAATACTACTTCAGTCAAAGTTGCCATCAAGTGATGCGTGAAATTCAGGTTACAAATTAGTGTTTTAGAGAATGAGAAAAAATAATTCAGAATGAAATGAATAAATAGTCCATTATTAAATTCAATATAGTGATTTGAAAATTACTCAATCTAAAATTTTGAACTACATTCAAGTAAATTTTAATTAAGCACATTACTTCATGGGTAAATTCCAAATCAGTGCTCAAATTCTCTTTTAGGCAATTATTATTTTAGAGCTAATACATGATTCATCCTTCCCCATATTCTTTCTGAAATAGTGTTTCTGTATATAATAGCCATTGAGTAGTACCATCTACATTGGAAATAAATATTCCTATTATTTTTGTTTAAATTATGTGTATGGAAAACATCCTGAAGTTTATATTTATCATTTATTTCAGTGACTTAAATTACTATACTTTTATCAAATCTCTATTTTTATTAGAATTGGTCCTTTTAACTCTTTCTCAATAATCTAATGTTTTAGTGATTTCAGATAGCTAGTTATTATATTTGAGACTCAAGATTTTTAACATTTTGGGTTAAAAATATAAATGTTAGAAATAAAAGAGACCTATCACCCTATGTCTATCAATGTTTTCGAAAACCCTCAATATTTAGCTACTTTTAAGACATAAAATAGACTTCAAAATCTTAACTCTTAGCAGGGCCAAGTTTCTAAATCGGAATTAGCTGATATCAAAGCAGTATTTTTTTAAATCATTTTTTTTTTTAAATTTAGTTAGTAGCATGCTTGCAAGGGACAGAGGGGCAGAGGGAAAGAGAGAAAATCTTAAGCAGGCTCCGCCCTCAGCACAGAGCCTGGTGCAGGATTCAGTCTCATAACCATGAGATCATGACCTAAGCTGAAATCAAAGAGTGAGACACTCAACCAATGACATTCAACCAACTGAGCCTCCCAGGTGCCCCAAAGCATTATTTGTTTATTAAAAATAATTCTACCTCATCAGGCATGCCTGGAATGCCTACTGAGTACCATGCTCTGGTCTAGAAAGTAAAGATAAGTATTAGATGACCCTTTCCTTAAAGAGACTGAGATAGAGTGAAAGATACAGAGAAATCCATAAGGTGTACAAGGAAAGTTTTGTAAATCTCATTGCAATTTGAGCACTGAAGTAGTTATGGGATTTATGCAGACAGTGTGTCATTTCATTGACATTTTAAATAAGTCTGTAAACATAATGCAAAACTAAATCCTTAATTTTTCTAGATACTTTAAGGAAAAAAGTTAGGTTTCATTCTTCTATTCCATTCTCTGCACTGTAGTCAGAATTACCTCTTAAAATCTTATCAACAAACTTTTAGTAATAAAACCCAGGTTTGGGGGTGTCCTGAAGGAAATTGGCCTGACTTTTGTCCTTACCTCCAAATTCATCCTGTGTGATTTTCACAGTCACTGTGCTTCTTTAGCCAAATAGAAATTCTGTTAGTGTGTCAAACACACCATATTCTTTTCTACTTGAAGCCACTTTGATGAAGCACTCCTTTCATTCTGGCAACCAGATCATTCCAGTTCCCTTTAGAAATTTTAGCTTAATTGTCACCTCCAGGCAAGTTAGTTTTATCTGTCCTAACTCACCATTATATTCTGTACTTTTCTTTTATTTACAATTAGCAGCCCTATGACTGGTCCTGTAAAATTTACCTCTGTGAAGTAGGGAGTGAGTGGGTTTGGTTCGTGCTGCATACCCAGTGCTTAGAACAGCTTCTGAACCATAAACATATTTAAGTAATATTTGCTAAACTAATGAATAAATATTTACACTCTGACCAGCTAAAGCATTTGCCTAAATTTCTTAGAAAACTTAAAACTGTATTTTTCAGTACAGTCAAATATCTATACATGTTAGTATTAAAGATAATGACTTCATTTTGTCATAGTTCTAAAAATACCAGCACTTTTAATTCCTAAAAGGCAACTATATTTTCATGAACTCAAATAATAAATTGCTTTTATACCACTTCAATTTCACAACATAAAACTAGTTAAATGCCTTGTCTATAGACTTATCCACTTATAAAAGCAAAGGAATTTTATAGTTAAACACAAGAAATCTATAAAGTCAACAGATATGTGATTAAATATTAATGTTAAACAACGGACATTTGCTGAAAGTTATTAGCATTCATATCATATATATGATAGAGTTTGATAGCAAAGTTTCCTTTGAGGTGTACAAGTCCATAGTTATTTTATACTGTATGATAATTTATTAATTTTCATAATTTTTCTTTATTCACACTGCAATTACATTTTCATTATATATGTATATATATTTTTTAAATGTTTATTTATCTTGAGAGAGAGAGAGAGACAGAGAGACGAAGAGCAGAGAGCGCACAGGATGGGGTGAGGGTCAGAGGAAGAGAGACTGAGAGCATCCCAAGCAGGCTCAGCACTGTCAGTGCAGAGCTCAACGTGAGGCCTGATCCCACTAATCATGAGATCATGACCTGAGCTGAAATCAAGAGGCAGATGCTTAACTGACTGAGGCACCCAGGTGCTCCTTTATGATATTTTTTGATGATTACTAGTTCCTAATTTATCTATTTCCAACTATCTGAGGCAATTAAAGTATGTACAGTTTGCATCAATATCACTATAAACACAAAGAAGGCATGGACATTGAAATTGCACGTAATAATTTGGTACTTGTGTGTTGGACTCAAAATCTGTGTATTATAGATCAGCATAGCTAGTTACTTTATTATAAGTAGCAGATGGATAATTAATGAATAATTAGAAACAAACTTGGAATGTTTATCAAAGATATTTTCAGTTTTTGATACAATACTATTTCAATTAGATTTCCTATTACATTACAGTTAAAATATCAGTAATTCAATTTCAATTATCCTCTTAATTTTTTTAACTTTCTACTTGTTCACAGTAAAAGGAAACAATTTCCAATTTTCTCTACTTAAAAAGAGTCTCTTGACATTGAAATAAAAAGTAAAAAGAATAATACTAATAAACAACGTTGGTTTATATCTTTAAACTGTTATTAACACCAAACCACAATTTCCTGTGCTATTAGCACCCAATAGTTCTCAGAAGAATTCAGTTTTAATTGACTGGGTTTGAGTCCACTTTTGTTGCCTACTTATGTGAGAGACCCTGTGCAGGTCACACAGACTATCTGACCTTAATTTCCATATAATTGTAAAAGAGTGTTGTAATATTACATTAGGGTTTTTGTGAAGATTAAAGATAGTATTAGGTGAAATACTAAAAAATACTTAGGTATTTTTTCTCATTGAAAAGATAAAACTAAATTGCCCACCATTGCTAGTTAGTTCTGAGGTCAGAGAATGAGGCTGAGTGGCACTTGCGCCTTGTTACCTATCTGGTCTTGAGTTATAACCTCAACTCTCAAAGCTCAACTACTTAGTAATGGAGAATATCTGCATCACAGATAGCTGTGTGAAAAAGTTTAGCACAGTTGCTGACTTATGTTCAACACATACTAATTACTGTTATTTATATTATTATTCACTATGTTTTAACTTTTGCCATGTGCATGCATTGTACTTGATAGTAAGGGTACAAAGAATCCAGGCTATGCCATCACGTAGTCTATATAACTAAAAAACAGTAATTAAAGATTTATAATTTATAAAAATTTGGTGAGAAACACTACCAGAAAAATATTAAGCTATTGAAATAAGGGGAGAGAATAACTACCTCTGGATGTAGAAAGTCAGGGAAGGCTGCACAGGGGATATTTGAACTAGTTCTTGAATAGGAATAAAAGTTTCAAACTAATCAGTTGTGTTTATATTGCAAGGATGCATTGAAAATGCTTTGAATAGTTACTTGTGCTAAGAAATATCATGAGTCTATACCAAAATAAAGGAAGTATTCAACTATGTTTAAAGCGGGTTTACATTCATATGAATAATCTAAAAACAATAGTTTGTTTAGTTTAAAAATGTCTAGATGTTTAAAATCATATAATATAATAATATCTAATGGTATTTTTAATTTCACCAGAATATTTTTTGCCTTAACTATAAGCTCTTTTGAAATTATTTATAAATATTTACTTAAAGCACCTTTTTCCAATAATCCTTAAACCGTATAGTTCAATTACATAGCCCCAAGAGATTTCAACTCAAAAATTGAGTTAGAGGACCTATGTGATAATATAATTAAAACATTAACAAGGAGACTGTCCTGTACTTCTAGGATTAAATATTTTAGAATTATCTGGAATATTTCAGATTCATCTAATACATCATTAGTTTTGAGAGAAAATTGTGGTCTGCAAGAGGATGTATGAAAAGCTAGTTCATATTGCTAGATTAGTATTCATTCATTCTTTCATTTATTTATGATTTATAAGGGTCTAATGTATGTAAAGCTTTGTATTAGATGATATTAAGGTTTAAGTAATATAGATTTTAAGCACAATTGGTTTTTCTTTCTCAGGAAGTTTATAGTCACACCATTTAAAAATAATCATTAAACTGTGTTTTATTCCACATGATTTAACATTTTTTCTTTTATATTGATATTGGGGAGTATTTCTTTGTTTTTTTAAATATATAGGCAACTTTTGTCCGCTGCTAATGAGGTACCTTGGTAGTTGTTGATTTCAAGTATAAAATGTGGACATATTCTTCTGGAAGAATTACCATATAGCTATATATAATTATAAACTATCTTTTATTGTTTTTCCTCATGGAATGTTAACTTAGATGATTATAACATGTTGTTGAGTCAATGCATTATTAGCATTTTATAGTCATTGCTGCTGTTTATGTTGAGATAGTGTAGCCAGTTCTTCCACAGTATGTTTAAAAGTATGTTTAATCATATCAGTAGGATCAAGCAGAGCTTTAGTTTGGTTTATAAAGCAACATTAAATTATGTTTAAAATTGAATATGATGTAGACTCCCCTCTCTTCAAAACAGCAGCCTAAAAGAAAACCTGTTTTAATCATCAGTTTCTGACCTGAACACTTTTTCTTTATTATTTTCACCTTTAAGGTAAGAATGGTTTATTCAGCATAAAACTAAATTTTAGGTCAGCAGTTTTAATCTAAACAAAAGCATTATTATTTTTTTCACTTTTATCATAAGCAATATGTTTTTCAAGTTGGCTCATCTCATTTACATTGCTTATCAAAGGGAAAACAGACTATCAGAAAAACTGAAATGTCTAGTTCATTTCAGATATAAATTCTGTGATATATAACACCTTTGTTTAAAAAAAAAACCAAAACTGTAATATGACAAAAAACATTATTGTATTAAAGTAATAGCCCTTGGGTGCCTACTATGTGCCTTCCATTAATAGGCTATTTGGCCACACATGGAATTTTGAATATTTTCAACAGCTTGCAAGCAACTAATACTGTTTTCAAATTTTCTATTAATAGTCTTAGTATAGATTTGTAAATCTGAAACAGTTTTTTAATCATCATAAACAATAGCCATTGAAGAAGTTAATTTATGGTTGGGAGCTTAGATCTTTATGGATACTGATCTTTGTCTATCAAATAATAGGGTTTTATTGAATATATTATCTCTTTGGTAAGCTTGTGATAAATACAAAAGAAGTATAATATAATCTTTGCTTCTAAAGGAAAAGTTGTAGGGATAAAACTGCAGAAAAAGATTATCTGTCACATCTCAGAGAATTGCTACAGAATGAGTATAATAGGTGAGTGGGTTTGAGTTATAGCTGTCTTTAAAAGTGTGATGTGTTGTTATATGTAAGAGAGATCAAATTTCTTCAGCCATAGGATATAGAGCTTAGTGTATGAAACCATAGGGAGAAACACAATAGTTTATTATAAAGAAGACTTCTAATGTTGAATTCTGTTCAAATACGTATTGTGTGCTTCAGGAAGCAGTAAATTACCAAATCACTAATTAGATATTCAAACATAACTTGATGGACAAATTAGGTATTTAGGAAGCATTTAAGCATCAAAGAGTATATCAATAATATGATTGTTACTATCCCTTCTAACCTAAGTGTTAATAACTCTAGCCAGATATATATTAATTAAATGTATTTATCATCATCTTCTATTTCCTCTTGATGTTTGAGTCAAAATGGACTCATCCTTATGGTTATCTGATTGTATAGCCTATGTTAAAACAAGCATAGATGTGGCCAGCACGAATATCAAGGAATTTAGAGTTTGGATCTCTCCTTATTTCAATAGATAAGAACTCGGCCACAAGTACAATTCTCCCAGAGCCCAATGCCTATCTATATGCCTTAAATTCTAAAACCTCTCCACTTGAGGATCTAATTTTAGCTTTTTTAGTTTGTGTTTAAGATGACAGAGTTACTTTCTTCAGGATCTCATTTTCTTTTTTCATTTCTTTTTTCTTTTCTCTCCTCTCCTTTTCTTCCTTCCTTTCTTTTTGTATTTTTTTCTAGTTTTCCTTTCATTTCTTTCTTCCCATCTATTTCTTTTCTTACTTATTTTCTTTAACAACCAACAAACCAACCTTCCTCCCTTCCTCTCATCTTCCTTCCACCCTCCCCTCCCCTTCCCATCCCTCCCCTTCTTTTCTCTTTCTTCCTTATGTGTTTTGTTCTTCAACAAATGTTTACTGAGTTATTTACATATCAGCCTTTCTTCCAGTTCATGAGTAAACAACATTGAACAAAACTGAGTAGATCCTGCCTCATTGAGTTTAAAATATTTTTTTAATTTTTTTTATTCTTGAGAGATACAGAGAGACTGAAAACCAGCAGGGGAGGGGCTGAGAGAGACACACACAAAGAAACTGAAGCAGACTCCAGGCTCTGAGCTGTCAGCACAGAACCCACGCAGGGCTCGAACTCACAAACTGTGAGATCATGACCTGAGCCAAAGTTGGACACCTAATGACTGAGCCACCCAGGTGCCTTTCCTCACTGAATTTATATTCAAGTGAGGAGAAAAAGAGAAGCAAAAACCCCAAAAAACTACCTGATGGTGCAAGGATTGTGCTGAATATTAAAACAGACTTTGTGATATATGGGTGACTCCCTTTGTTTGGAAGGTCAGGAAGGCCTCTTTGAGGAGGTAAAATTTAAACTGAGACCTAAACATGGAAGAAGACAGCCATCCTAAGATGGAGTAAAAAGCATATCAGGTAAATAAAATAGCTAGAAGGATTTTGAATCTTTCTTGAGGATAAGAATGTGCAGTGTGCTGCTGTTCAGTGGACAAGGAGGAGAGGGATGGAGATGAGGTGGGAAACTGGTGGAAACCACAGATCATGGAGGCTTGGAGGCCCAGACAGGGAATTTTATCTTGATCTGAGTGAGACAGGAGACAATTGGTTGTCTTTAGCAGGGAAGTGATATTATCTAATGTATCTTTCTTTTAGATGTTATTTCAACAAGAAATTACAGGAAAAAATTAAATAGGAACAGGCAGACAAAACAGTAATGTATGCAAAGGTGCAAATAACAGTTGATAGAGACTGGGAAACTAAGTTGTGGATTATGCTTCTTAAACTTCAGTGTGAATACAAATCACCTGGCAGTCTTGTTCAAGTGCAGATTGCAATTTGGTGCGATTGGGTGGGATCTGAGAATCTGCACTGCTAACAAGTCCACAGGCTATGTTGATACACTGAATAGCAAGAATTTATAGGAAGATGATTAAGATAGAGTAAGAGCAATACATATGAAGCAGTACCTGCTCTCTGTCCACTTTCAAGACATCTTCTTCACTCGAAATATTCCCAACATTGATGAACTATTTCAGATGATATAGTAAAAGCCAAATTTTAAGGCTATAAGAATGACTTGAATGGTGGGAAATTCATAAGTGAAGAGAATATTAGGGCAGATTGGTTTTCTGGATCCACTTAATGACAATAATTAATTCTGTCAACTCTTAGAATGACTGAATTTAACATATTACGATTTCACTGGAAAGATCAATGAATGTATGGATACGTGATGAAACCATGTCCATGTCAAATTTTAACTCATTTATTACTTTTAATTTTTAGCCTAAATTTTATACCTTGACAATATTTCTTAAAATGTGTTATTAAATAACAGAAGAAAAACCATAGTTTCCCTTTCCTTACCATTTTCAGTCTCTGAAAGGCTAATTGATACATGGAAGCCAAACGTTGAAAAGAAGGATATAAAATTTGATTACCAAATCAATAATTTTCATCAGCAAATATTGAATAATTAAGCATTATCTTCTATTTTATATAAGTGGCAACATTGCATTTTTCTGCTTGAATTCCAGGTCATTCATGAAACTAAGCAATGTATTTATTTCCATGCATGTTTAACATAAATAATAACAGAACAGAGAATTTATAACTTTTTAAAAACTATCTGGTTACATATGATACTTGTAAGACACTTTTATTTATTATATTAATTATTTTTTATTGGAAGAACTTTAATATTGGTCACGTAGGTACATATTTAACATATGGGGAATTATTAACATTTAAGTTAGTATATTACCTATAAATATTGACAATTGCATGTTTTATCAATATCTTGTCATTTTTTTCATTGTTCTCTTGACTTTTCCTAATTATATTATTTTGTGGAAAATTGTGTTCAGTATTGATGTTTGTAGCAATTTAAAAATCCATGTCTAGAAATGTATCAATCTATGATTTAAATACATAATTATTTATTTAATATCATCCTCACTTTCTATTCCATTACCACATTTCATCGCATTTGTAAAATTGTCAAAACTATGTCATTCATACCAGTAAATATATTTTTATACTTCTAATTATTTTATATTTTGTTGAGTTAGTTGCTCTTAGAGCAAAAGAAGAGGAAAAAACAGAGTAACTTGCTCTTAGAAAGAAGAGAAAAACTAAAATGTTAGAATTTTCTTGATAGCAGGTTTATGTATTTTAAAAATGCGTTAGATAAAAATACCCTGAATGCCTGAAGACCTTTATGACAATATTAAGCAGTAAAAACTTATTTTTTTCACAAATGATAAATTTGCAAGAAACCATTTTAACATTTTTATCCAATGCTACTCCTCAAGCCATGATTTTGAGTTATTCCTTTGAGAGATTGTAAGAACTTCTGATGATCCCATATTTTTATTTTCCATTGAGTATATCTTAGGAAGCATTTATCTTTTCATGTTAATTATAAATATCACCTCAAAACAATGGTCTTCATAAATGCAATCTTTTTCAGATTTTTCAGCCCCATTGTTATGCTCCCCAGTAATCATTAATCATGTATCCCGGTAGCTTATTTATAACATACTATTTCTCATTTTTATAGAATGGACAAACAAAGGTAGATGATATGGCCTACACTGAATAAAAAGGAAAGCTTAACTTTAAAGACTGGAGATGAAAATGGTTTTATGTGTCACTGATTTCCCCAAATGGTTACCAGAGCTCATTATTTTACCTGTGAATGATGGTCACAGTAAACTTGATGTTTGTGACTTTCTTTTTTTAATGTTTATATATCCTTGAGAAAGAGAGACAGAGCACGAGTGGGGGAGGGGCAGAGAGACAGGGAGACATAGTATCTGAAGCAGGCTCCAGGCTCTAAGATGGCAGCACACAGCCCAACATAGGGCTTGAACCCATCAACTATGAGATCATGACCTGAGCCGAAGTCAGATGCTCAACCAACTGAGCCACCCAGGCGCCCTGAGACGTTTGTGACTTTTAAATCTTTTCCTCATTACAATATTTTGAAGGGGCTAGACTTTCTATTTGTGCTCAAAGGTGGTGCCAAAGTGAACTCCTCTGTCTTTTGGAGTATAAAGAAATGGTCCTGTGTTAGAGACATTTTTATCTTGTTCAGAATTATTTCAGGGCATTTTCACCCACTTTTGCAACAAGCTGCTTCCCTTGCATGTAGTTTTCTAGAGCATATGGCTGCCCTGCTGTGCACAGAGTGAAATCACACAATTAAGTTTTACAATTTTAGGAAGAGCAGAACCTTCATATATGGCAGAACAGCATGGTATTAGATTTGGGGTGCATCGCATAGAATATTTTTCTCTTCACAATTATATCATTTGTATTCTAAATCATGGACTATTGCTTTTCAGTGTTGATGCTTGGTTTTTCTTTGTTTAAAATATTCTTCAAATGACATTTGTTTCTCAATCCAAATGGTTTTAAAGTGACAGATTTCTAGATTGATTTTTATCTAGATCTCAGGTTAGACATTTTTCATTCATAAGGTTTACATTAAGAAAAGAAAAAAGTTTATAAGCTCTCCTGAACTTTCCATTAGAATGCAGCCAAAGATGATTTTTACTAAAAAAAAAACCCTACATAATTATTTGAATTTCATATAGCAGTTGGCTTTAGCTACACCTTTTTTATTCATCTGTTCACATTTTAAAAATAAAGTATTAAGAGTCTTCAAGCCATGGGATTATACTTGTCACTATCAGTAAATAATCCATATCTTTATTCAATATGAAGTAAATGAAGCCAGTTTTATTCTATATTAAAGTAAAACATGCTTAAAGTAAGATATTCTTGACCACTTAAATTTTATAAGCTTTGCATTAAAAATAAATGAGGATAGGATACACTGTCCCCATCTATTGTAGTTTTCTGGGATATACACTTGAGAGTTCTGATTAAATATATGGAATGGTGTTATTCATAGTCAGTCGTGGTGTAGATGCTAAGATGAAAGTATCAGACTCAAGTGAATGAACATATTGAACTAACATATGTAACCTTGGGCAATATACTTAGTGCTTCTCCATTTTTTACACCTGTGGATAGGAGGAAAATAATCCCATTTTGAATGGATATTTTGGAGTTTAAAACACAGTAGACATAGAGTGCTTGTGCTTTAGGTACATAAGCAATAAATTATAATGCCCACTTCTGGGGTTGTATACAAAGAAAATATGGTTTATTGTGAGGTAAAAATATGTGAACAAATTAAGTAAATAATTAACAAAGAGTTTTATATTTCTTAGTTATTTCCTTAGAAATAAATATATATGGTTTAATGCAATACTGATAGAGAATTATGGAAAAAACTCATACATACAGCTCTTTAACACTATTCATACTTATCTCATATATAAATTATACCAAAGTGATGTATAGCATTCAATTTATCCTGGGTTTCTATTTAACCTTATTTATTTATTTATTTATTTGCTAATATATCCTTAATTCAAATACTATTTAACTTCAGGATAGCCAACTCACTTATCTTTTTATCTACCTTATCCTTATGAATTCTCTGTGCTTCTTGGGCATATAATTGCTAGAAAAGTGTAGATGTGTGATCTAGATCTTCCAAACATTCCCTAGAAATTAAGTAAGCTACTAATGGTAGAGTTGTGAGCAACAGCCACTCAGTTTTACTTAAATGTTACCATTTGAAGTTAAGAGTGGTTAAAAACACATTAAGAGATGGTTACTACAAATCTCTAATGATTTCCATGTCCCAGTGGTATATCCAACAGAGTCCACTGAGAAGCAATGGACATGAGATATTCAAGGAAGGTTTAAGTACAAAGGGATTATTTCTAAATGAGTAGATGTGAAGAAACCACAAGAGATAATGCTACAATGCAGAGTAGTCATGGATAGACTTCCCATTTCTGACCCACTGAGATGAATATAGAGGGACGTTGGACAGAGATATGTATATCACATTGGTATTAAAACAGCATAAACAACAACAAAAAACTAGTGACCTTCAGTTAAGGATCCTAGTCCACTCCTGTCAAAGTAATGGTGAGAGACCCTGAAGAATAAACTGGATCTAACTTTTCTCTGTCCCTCCATTCTGCTGGAATTCTCCAGAAAGTAAAACAGTCTGTTGGTAGAATCTAATGCTTCACAAAGTTAAATGTGTGTAAGAATCACCTGGGAGTCTTAATAAACCACAAATTCTAATTCAATAGGTCTAGGGTAGGGCTGGGTAATTTGCTTTTGTGATAAGCCTCTAGTTAATGCCAGCACTGCTAGAGGATGCCACAACTGATGTGGCACGATGTAGCCTATTCAGATCAATCTTCTGCACAAAGAACAAGGAGAAGGATAGGTCTTGGAGGGCATGTAGACAATATAGAACATAGATGGTGATGACCAGCTCTTTGCTATCCTTAACATTATTTCTTTAGCAGAATAACTCTGCATCAAATGCAACTATTACATCCCATCTTTGCTTGTTGTAGACAGATTCCAGGTAATGATACCAAGGCCCCCAGTGAAGAATTTAGATAAAATATAATAATCTAAAATCAGGGACATAAAGACCTTAATAGGTAACAATACTTTCCTGGATATTTTAATTTTAAATTCTTCACTGTACTAGTGAAATATGAAATTGAAGAATATATACCACTGCCTCAGTGTGAAGATATTCATTATTATTCAGTTGTTTCTTTCCCAATTAGTTTCATATTAGAAGGCATTATGGTATATATAAATGAACTGTGATGTTAAGTGTAAAACAAACATGGGACATAAGATTATTTTGCATAAGAAAAAGTGTTTTTTATAAACCTGCATATATATATATGTGTGTGTATACACACACACACACACACACACACACACACGTTTTTGTTGAGATTATTTGAGTAGTTTTGCCTAATCTTTGTATTCCCTAAGGCATCCATTTGAAAACCAGGGCTATCCTAAACTTCTACTAAAAAACAAAATTTTCTTGTTAATACTTTTAATTAAATTATCCTTAATAAAATTACTTTATGAAAAGAAAACAGAAATTATAAACAAAACAAATAGAAAATCATTTATATTCAAAAGAATAGATCAAAAAAAGGGGGCAGAGGAAAATTAATGGAGTGGGTCTTAAGATTTAATTACAGGACTAAAGGTAATAAAAAGTTCATTTGAAGCTATCAGAAAAAGGATGAAAACAAAGGCTTAGACAGTTTTAAAAGTGTTAAAAACGTCTGTGAACCGTACCATTGGTAAGCCTTCCACATGATAAATTTTATTACACCAGTTATAAGAATCCCTAAAGAGAATATTTTTTAAAATCCACATTTCTCTTATAAGGCTGATGTTTTACAGCACACCCTAATTGTAAGACCTATTACACCAAGCAGTGCAGGTGGATCTGCTGGTATCTACATCAGTGTTTTGGATTCCTGAATTTGTTCCATTTCTGGGAGGGAAGAAAGCCCATATCAAATTTTAGAGTCCTTATCCATAATTAGTTGTGGGACTTTTTTCAACCAATTATTTAGTCCATCCATTGACTCAAATAAAAAGCAACAAAACTAATTCAAGTCAGAAGACCTGTGAAAATTAACAAATTGATTTTATAAAGTACGATGTCCCTTTTCCACTCTGGTCACTCTGTTTAGTTTTCCAAGGTAAAAAAAATTACACGTTTTTCTCAATCTGAAATGATTGAAAGTAAGATTTCAAAGATCTATGGTCTAGGTTGATCTCATTAAAATGTTTAGACTTTACAGCTTAAGGATCTTTTTATTTTTGTAAAATGAAAATGAAATAGACTTGTTGTAACGATGTCTTAAATATGCTGAATAAGAATACCTGTGTTTATAAAAACTAGTATCATATGTCTAAGGATGTTTCTATATATTTTTATTAAATTTACTATTTGAATTAAAGGATATATATATTTATCTACATATATCTAGATTTCTATCTATATAATTATATATTATATATTTTATATATTTGTATATTTTATATATATATCTCCTTATATAAAACAGTTTAAGTTAAAAATCCAGGGAAAGAAAATGACTTAATTTATGCCTATACAGTGAAAAAGACATAAGACAGAATACTTGAATTTTTTTAGAATATTACAGCCCCAATTGTATTAGCCTCTGAAACTGATTAGTTCTTAAAACTCTAGCTGGAAATAATAATAAAAATAACTAACATTTGTTAAACTCTTGCTATGTTTCAATATTTGAAATTTGTTATAGAATTTAAGCATAGTGGTACAATATATAAATGTAAATTTTCTTTGAACTAAAAATTAGGCAACACACATGTTTATATTTACACACTTTATATGCAAGATTAAGTGCTGGCCATAAACTAGCCTGGTAGCAAAAATAAAGTTTAGGGCTTTAGAAAAATTATAGTATTTGAACCATATTACTTATTCCTAGTAATTTTAAAAGGGATAATACAGTAGATTTCAAATTGCAGAATCAAATGTACATAATTTCTTACTAAATTTAATTGATTTAAATCCATCATTTTAAATTTGAGAATATTTTGAATCTTGCATATGCCTAGTACGTAACTCTCTACTAATGAGTTTTTAAGTGCTTTTGAACATATTTAGTTGCATCACTGCCTTTTTCATCAAATGGTGGCCAGTGTTATTTCTCTTCTTTAAACATATTGTGAAGTAAAATGCTTTTTACAAAGATTCATAACTGACTTACTAATATATTTCTGAATTTTTTATTATACCTTTATGGCATATAATCCAGAAACAAGAACTAATTGCAAAATACCTTTAGTTACTACGGAAGTCTTTATCATGCAAAAATATTTTTGCAGAAATTTGTATCCAGTAATAAATCTTATATACAAGATAGTAAAGGAAACACTGCAAGAATACTACCTGGTGTCAGGATAGTGTCAATCTTTCTTCTTCCAAGGATGATATGGAAGGAATGACCAATTAGCAGCTTCATGGTAAATAAGTTCTGACACTACAGGATTTAGAAAAAGGTGTTAGATTTCAATGTTGTTTAGGCTGGTTACACGGAGCCACCATTTACTTTTAAACAAACAGAATGTATCCTCTCAACACAGTTTAATATTTTTATAATATCTAAATATATTTTAAATTTGGGGATAGAATTGAGAATTCCAATTACATCAGTCTTTCTTTCTCACTTTGGTCCAAATTCTAACACCTAGATAAATGAATGAATCTCTTAAAAATGAATAGAGAAGTTCAGCAACTTGCCCCATGTATTTTGTGACTAGAACAAAATACATTTTGTTCTCCCAAACAAAATATATTTGGGGGTCTCCCAAAGCCTAGCCTCATGGGAGAAATGCCACAAATAACAACATCATTCTTTAACGTTCTATTGATCTGTAATAAAATTCCTAGCTGATGATTGGTTTAGCTGATGATGATTTTTACTAAAAAATCATGGAAATCTACTATTAATAGTGATATGTGCTATATTCTCTAAATCAAACATTCCATACTATATTTGGGTTTTCTTAATGTTTTCATTTATTTCTGAGAGAGAGAGAGAGAGGGAGCAGCAGAGAGAGAGTGAAACTAGGAATCTGAGCTGTCACCACAGACTCCACTGCGGGGCTCGAATCCATGAACCATGATATCATGACCTAAGCCGAAGTCAGATGCTTAATGGACTGAGACACTCAGGTGCCCATTAATAACCAAAATAAAACCCAAAGGGATTTTATTAGTGTAGTTTATTTATTAAGTGTAAAGATAGGATTGTAATTAATTCAAAATAAAAAAATAAAATGATACATCCATGGATAGTAATCGTATCAAACACAGAACAGAAGAGAAAGACATTATTGTACATTTGAAAAGTTAAGATGAGGCAAAAGTAACCCCCTCTCCCCCAGCCCCCATCGAATCAAGAAGATAAAAATGACTTTCTCAAAAGAAAGATTTACTTTTTGGAAGAATTGTAGTCTGGCATAATCATCAATCTATAATACAGCTACTGAAACTTGCAGTATAAACTATTATCAAAATAAATGCAACAATCTTAGAAGTTTATGATAATAAACAATATTGCATTGTTTTATTTTCATTATTGTGTTAGAATATAACCTTGGTAGAAAATGAAGATAACACTTGTAATAAATAATGCAATTGTTATTTTACTAGAATCCCATAGAAATATGGAATAGATTTTTCCAATGAAAAAATGTTCTTCCTAATACTAAATGTGTCTGTTTTATTGTTTTTCAAAGATAAAAAAAAAGTTCTGCAAAATTATATACTGTTTGTAATTAGCAATGAAATAGATTAAAATATGGCTATAAAATTACCGGTATATGACTTTGAAGATTATAGTGAGGAGTCTATTAATTTTCAGATAAGGAACTTGAAGCCAGGAGATATTTTATGATCATAAGCTTTAGAAACTCAGTGATAGAAGAACAGTTAAAGATCTTCTTTTCCAAACCTCCAACTAATGGTTGAATTCCCTGTGTCACATCTGTGTGATATGATAAATTTTCTAACATTAAACACAGGCACCAACATGAAATCTACCACCTTCCAACTGATTTTCTTCTGGTAATGCCACATGTTCTCGGGTTACACTAATAAAGATTCTCTAACATAAAAATAAAGTCATAGGCTGCCTGTTCCTCCCCACACACACGTACACGTGTTATGTTTGAACAGAATAGAATTCCTTATTCATATATGTGTTACTGGTTAATGTTAATAATAGGGGCATTCAAATCTAAATTAAATAATTTCAAATAAGTAACTTCAACTGATTAACATGGAAGTTACATGAGTTTTAAGAAACATCAATCACCAATTTTTAGTTAAGTTTTAAAATGCATTTTAGAATTCAAATTGATTTTGAAGATAATAAAACAATAGTAGATCTGAAAAATACTGCGGTTTTAATCCCCTACAGTGGTTTATATATAAAGATTTACAGACACAAAACGATTTTTTTGTGTGTTTGGGGCTTACAACTTTAAAAAAAAAGTGAATTTGATTGTTGCCCTAATATATTCCTTTCTGACAGACTTTGTTCATATTGTAGAATATTCCCTTTATGCTAAAAGAGAGCTTAAGTCAAACCAAAAAAGCAATAAATAAAAATAAATAAGAACAAACAAAAATTGTTTATCATGTGAAGGCAGAGGAAAACAAAGGAAATAGATATTTATGCACATGTCTAGATGTCTTGCATAAATTATTAGAATATACATAGTTATTATGCATTTAAAAATAGTTATATACATGAAAATAATTCTATTTCAACATTCATTCTTTCATCACTTTCTCCCTCTTCATTTATAATTAATAAAAGAAATGCAATGAAATTTTTTATTTAAATGAATCAGGACTTACAATACTGCATGTATTCATTCAGTCATAAACTCATAGAAGTTCCACGTGAGTAAAATACTGTTTAAGCCTTTGAGAAGCTCAGAGTATAGTGAAAGAAATTGCCACCAATAACGTACCATCATTTAACATTTTCTTAATCTGTATAAAAGGCTACAATGTATTTTATCTCTATGATAAAATAAATTTTAAGTGCCTCTTACTGAAATACACCTATTAAAAATCAGATTAATTTCATAAGTTATATTTAACTTAGAAGGACTCATTGCTTAAAGGCATGTTGTTATTTCATACATATAGCTGTTAATATACAATAAAATGTATATTTTTGGCATATAGTTGAGATTTAACATTTCATTGATATATAATTTAGAGCAGGGTTTTGCAGTTGGTAGTTGTAATATTTGTCCTTTCAATTTATATATAAAGAGATATACATTATATATTCTTCTTCTTGAAATCATGAAAAGATCTAAAGTATGTATTTACTGTTTAACATAGTTTAAAGTTTTTGGTGAATATAAATTTTCTGTTATTTTCCATTCGTTCCTTTTTTTTCTTCTCAAATGGATAGTCTCCTGACCTGCCATCTTCTGCATCTAAATTACATTGTAATATGGTTAAAAAAGAGAGATTGTGTTCTTCAATTTAAAATGGTAAATGGGTTTTAAAAATAATAATAGTAATAATAAAGTTAGATCCCTTTAGAACCAGGAAAGTAAAACTCCTTGCCTGAGGTGGTGCTTTCTTAGATATACATTTTTCCTGACTTCACTCAACCAAATAATCACCTTAAGGATCCCTCATAAACCTACACACACACACACACACACACACACAAACACACACCATGTAGTTTCAACATTCTTCATTCCCAGTTACACATTATAGAAGTGTATGTACTTATTGTCTTTAATTTGGCCTTTGGGTTTTCAATTTTTTCATTCATTTATCTTTATTTTTAAAAGAATTCCAGATTTTGTGTGAAAACTACCATGAAATCAACAGACTCACCTGCAGTCGTTGGAATCAACTGTTATAGTGCAGAGGAAGGTAGAGAGAGAATTCCTACTTACAATTCGTGTTTGGATTGGGATTGTCCAGAAATACACCTCAAAACATAAAATGCCAATTTTATTAAGAAGAATTTTAAGAAAGCAGGAAAATTCACAAGTGGCAGAGCTCAATACAGAGCAGGTTAATACTCCGCTAGAATTAACCTTTGGCTCACCATGGGGATGGAAGTGTGGAAAAGAATTACAAAAGGAAGCACAACTTGAAAGAGAGAGAGGTGGTCTCTTTGTTTGCTGATAAAGAATCTCAGAACTGTCAAACAACTGAGCTGTCATCTAGTCCTAGTTTCTTATTTTAAGAGAAAAGACTGAGGTAAAAAGACAGATTCTTGCCCAAAATTACACAACTAATAATTCGCTAAGAATCAGGTCTCTTAAATCTCACTTTAATGTTCATTTCCTTATTTTTTATAACAGTATGTACAGTTCATAACTATATGTTCCAGTAAATCATCAGACCCTGTCTCTACTTTCCTAATTTTGGGGAAATAAATCACCTTAAAATGTTTCAAGACCAATAAAATACTCATGATTTCAATTAGGTGGGTAAAATAGCAGATAAGAATTTGTGAATTAAATGATCAATGTAAAAATGATCATTTTAAATCATCTGACAAAAGTCAGTGTTGCCTCTTTCCAATTCAGGGCATGAAAAAAACCTAGTTGCCTAATGTAATCCCAAGCCTATAAATCTCATAAAAAGCAATATGTAAAAATTTCTCAATTATAATTGAAGAAGTTAAATGTATATACTGCATTCTTATTCATGCAGTTTTTTTTAAAGAAAAGAATTGATATTTAAGTATTAGATCAGGTTGCATAACTTTTTCTTCAGGAGTGAGGTTCCAATTAAATAGGTTTCCTTTATTTCACTTGATGTCATTGTTTATGACTTTTAAAAAGCACATAGAAACTGTAGTTAATCAGGAATTTATTCTTAAAAGACTAATACTTCTTTTCCTTCATCCAAAATACTTGAATAATGCTTTAAAATATTTCAGTTACTTCATTTAATTTATATTTATCTTTAAGGAAATCCAGTCATGTCTGTTTTAGTACAGTGTACAAGGAAATATGCCAGCCTCTTATGATATTGATTTTCATATCATAATATCAAAAATAACAACATTATTTTAGATGAACTCCAAATAGTTGTAATTCACTTTTATAAATCTTATCGATTGTGGACAGACATTAGTCTCAATGTCAAGGCAATGATTATGAAAGGTAATAGTTGGGGCGCCTGGGTGGCTTAGTCGGTTAAGCGTCCGACTTTCGCTTAGGTCATGATCTCGCGGTTTGTGGGTTCGAGCCCCGCGTCGGGCTCTGTGCTGACTGCCAGCTCAGAGCCTGGAGCCTGTTTCAGTCTTTGACTCCCTCTCTCTCTGACCCTCCCCTGCTCATGCTCTCTCTCTCTCTCTCGTAGAAATAAATAAAAAAAAAATATTAAAAAAAAAGAAAGGTAATAGTTATTGGTGGAAATACTAAAATATATTTTACGTTTTTCAGTTACACCATTTTCTTAAATGTGCCCTAATATTGCACGTAAGCTAAATTATCTAAAAAATATATTAGTTTAAGAACAAGTTCATTAAATCTTTCAAACTTTTATAATCTCTCAGTATTTTTATTTTCCTAGTTTAATTTTTCCATAAAATTTGATGGATTCAAGTTATGATAAACTATTTATATTTTGCTCTCCTATAAAATCTTGCATAGTATTTAAAAACCTATCTACCCATATATCCAGGATTCTCCCTATAGAACACTTAAAATCCTTCTGTACTGCTTGGTATTTTACTACTCAGTGATTATATTGCTGTATTTTCTTTTTTTAATTTTCTTCTGGGTACACTACATCAGGCTTAAGAAAGCAGTTTCTTTGACTTGGATAATTCAATGCTAACAAAAGTTGTTAACTTGAATTTTATTTTAAAATTGTATATCCTGATACATGTTTTTGTTTGTTTTCTTAACTAGTGAAAAAGGCCATAGATTTTAAATCTAGAGGATTTAAATTGTTTCCAGGGAAAGACAACAGCAACAAGTTTTCTATCTGTGAGTGTACTCCTTTTTTGTTACTTTCTCTAGTGCAAGAGTGAAGTTTGTGGTGTCTGTGTTGTTTGTGTGTGTTTTTTAAAAATGTTTGTGTATTTACCAAATTAACTGCATTAATATCTATATAACATGCATGATTATTATTCAATATTTTCTTGTATTAAATGTGTATCGGGTTACTGGATTAATGTGTGAAGCCGCCAAGCTGAGACTGTTTCCAATGTAAAAAAAAAAATTGAGCTAGTATGTTGATAGCATTCCAGTTTTATATTTCTAGGATGTGAGATAACAACAAAAATTTAGAGAAATTTTTTAAATTGGTGATTTCTTATAGGGATTTTTGTTTGAGATAATTATTTTTCTAGGGGAAATTTTTCTTTTAATAGCAATTTTTCATGTAAGTAAAAATATAATCTCACTTTGAGTTAACTTATGCACACACTTTAAGTTTTTTGTAAATTAATTAGTTGACTATAGAATTAACTTTTGCTTTCTCTTGAAAATCAAAAGATGGCCTGAAATTCATTTATTTATATGTTGCCATATATACAATCTTGCTTAACATTTAGGGATTTAGGAGTGCCTGGGTGGCTCAGTCAGTTAAGCACTGGAGTTTTGACCTCAGCTCAGATCATGACCTCATGGTTCATGAGTTCAAGCCTCACGTCAGACTCACTGTTGAGAGCACAGAGCCTACTTGGGATTCTTTCTTCCTCTCTCTCTGCCCCTCCCTAACTTCCTATCACTGTCTCAAAATAAATAAAAATAAACTTTAAAAATATTCATGGATTTACAGATCATCTGAAGTTTATCCTTGGGTTTCAAAGTAAGAATCATTGAATTAGAGCATTCATATATAATACTGTAAACAAAAATAAAATGTTATTTTAGGATTTATATTATAAATCAATAGGAGTTTAAATTATTTTCTACCTTATTGTTCATATATTATATATGTAATATATATAAAATAAATTTTGAAAGAAACCATTCATGACACAGTATCTGACTTCTATAATGATACATTGATAGTAAATAAGATTATTATAAATAGCATATGTTATATTTTAATGGGAATATGTTTTAGCATTATTATTTTATTCAACTCCAAATTATCTCATGAAATGAGATTATAGTTATTTCTTTAAAAATGATTGTTCATTATGGTTATATCAGAAAAGGATTTATCTTCATGTTTATTGACTTGCATATATAACAGTAAATGACAGAATTACATCAATTATCAAAAAAACTCAGAGTTGGTATGCGATCATTTTAAAGTATAATTTTAAAATGTGATTTTACATTTTGTATTGAGAATACTAAGCCAAAAATAGCAGATATCAGTAGAAAATCATTGATCAAATTAGGTTACCTTTTACAAAGCACTAAACAATTCATTTCAAAGTATTTAGCTTTATAATTATAATTTCTTATTATATCTTGGGGGTTAAATATATCTACCCATCTTTAGGGAAAATAAATAGTGTTATTGTAATTTTTATATCTTAATTATTAAAACATTTTGAAAAGACATTTTTCCCCACGATAGGAAATATAAACAGAAAAAAGTTGTTAGATGAATTTTTGACATACCACATTTCATTATGTCAATATGAAATAAAAGTTAAATCTTTGAAGACTTAAATATTAGGTTTACTACCTTTCTTTCTACTGTTCTGGCCAGTATATTTTTTTTGGTATTCTAAATAGAATTATATTTCTGCTGATTCACCCTTTCCTCATTTTGGCTATACAAATGTTATGTGCTGCATGCTTCAAGTTTTCAGATGTCCTGGGAAATTCAGGCTATTTATGCCAAAATAGCTAAGATTTAAAATTTATCAGTGCATTAGAATGTATGTAATTCTCTATATTTGGTATATTGCCTTAGAGGACATATTTATTATTTTCATTGTTCTTGTACAGGGACTTTGGGGTGGACAAGGAAGGAATTTAGTGATGACAGTGTTAATCAGATGACAGTGCTATCTGGTTGGGAAAAAGAATAAAAGAATAATTCTTTATATATATACATATATATATCAAATTTATGTATATATACACCAAACTTATATATATATACCAAATTAATAAAGAAGTTTATATATATACACATATATATAAAGTTTATTTATGTGTGTGTGTATGTGTGTGTGTGTGTGAGAGAGAGAGAGAGAGAGAGGGAGAGAGAATGGGGTAGGGGAAGACAGAAAGAAGGTAAGAGAATTCCAAGCAGGCTCTGTGCTGTCAGTGTGGAGACTGACATGGGGCTCAAGTCCACAGACCATGAGATCATGACCAGAATCGAAATCAAGCGTCAGATGCCCAACCAACTGAGCCACCAAGGTACCCCAGGGAAAAAATTTGCTTCTTTTAACAATATTTTATTTAAAGAATATTGATTTTAAAATTGTGTGAAGAAAAGTTAATGAGGCAAAACAAAGTTAATTGTGAATCAAAAAATGTTAAATTATTTCATAATTATAAACTATAATTTGCATTTGTCTGTTACATTTTATGTAAAAGCTAAAAAATATTCTTGTGCTTTATACATTTTTAAATATAATCACAATTAGAAACAAATTATGTGTTGCCAATTTCTTATGGTTACAAAATAATATAGCAGCATTGTATGAAATTTCATTTCACTACATTATTTTCAAACAATTCATAACTAATATCAAAAACACCTTCTCTATGGTTGTTTATAGAAAAGGATTCTATTGTTTTAATTTTTATCATTATTTATTGATTCACAAGCAAGCATTTGGGTCTTCATCTCTCTGATATCATTTATTCAACACAGGGCCAAATAATTTGTAAAGGAGACAATTTTTGTCTCATATAAACCTTTCAAATGAAAAGAAAAAACAAAAATGCTTCTGTTTCAAAAAAAAAAAAAAAAAGTCTGTTCTGTTACTGGAACTATCTAAAGTGAGCAGAAGCGAGAACTGATCTATACACATTGCCAAAGCATGATTTCCCAAAGTAGCACCTTTAAAGTTTAACTAAGAAACACATTAATAAAAGATTCAGAAAACTGAAGCAGTGTTCACCGGGAGCATTTGGTTGTTTAAATGCTAACTTAGATTGTTTTTCCAATGTTAATATCCAAACTCCAAAAGCCTCTATCCACCCCTGTTGTTTCGTTTTTTTCACCCAAAAGTGTAGGTTTGTCAACAAATGGAAAACAAATTGATGGGGTTTTTTTAATTTTAAAGATAAAGACATGTTTTTATTTTTATATTTAAAAATGTTGAATTTAGTGAGCTAGTAATCTTGTTAACTTTTCTACTAGGTCTTCTAAAGTATTAAGATGGAATTATGAAGAGACTATGAGCTTCCCATAATGTATAATTATTTTATCTTCAAATCCATACTTCCATCATTTCATGTTATTTATTCATTCCTCAATTCTATTTGAGCTATTTTTCCAAGGCAACAGCATGCTATACTAAGAAGGTAAAAGAGTGAATAAAATACAGTCTCAGCTGGCAAGAATCCAACATTTTATTGTGAAGCTAAATGACTTAAGAGTTAACTCTTTGTAGGACATATAGTAGTATAAACTAACATTGTGTCAATGTCCATTATGTTTAAATTCAGAACAAGATCTAAAACACTATTTTATAAGGTAGAATAAAATTTTAAAATCTAGTATAAAGGAGTCCAAGAAAAGTGGCAATGAATGTAACCAGCTGAGTGAGGTAACATTGAGGTAACTTCTACTAGAATCTATTTGTTTTTATTTTTGGAGTAAATTCTGTGTGATATAAAATCAGAAGCCTCAGAAATAAATTGCTTATAATAAATTACCCTTGAGATTGTAGGAAAGAATAAATGAGTCGATACATGTAAAAGATGTAGAATATTTCCTGACACATGGTTATTATATTTTATGTTGGCTAAGTTTATGTTTTCAAGTTCAAACATGTAATAATATAGTAAATTAATTAAGACTATTGTAGCCTATTTATAAAACCCTATACACCTGGTAACCCATAACTTCAGTATTATAAGAAATTACAATTCATTTGTTCTTTTTTAATCCTGTAAAACTTGCCCTCCCTTCTTTTATCCACTTTTGTGTGTGACAAAGAACTCATGATGTATTAATAATAATAATAATAATAATATAATAGGTATAATGAAGCTCCTTAAAGAAGAGAGAAAAAAAAGAGTATTCTCCATAGTGATACTGTTTTAAAGAGGCAGCACCCTGTTCATGTAATTAAACTATTTTTAAATGTTAATTTATTTATATTTGAGGGAGAGTGAGAGAAGAGACTGCCAGCAGGAAAGGGGCACAGAGAAAGCGGAGAGAATTCTAAACAGGCTAAATTCTAAGAGGCTGATGTGGGGCTTGAACCCAAAAAGCCCTGATATTATGACCTGAGCTGAAATCAAGAGATGGACACTCAACCCATTGAGCCACCCAGGTGCCCCATAATTAAACTTTTAAAGAGCACTCATGTTCTTACCATTCTATGAGTTACTATTCAGATTTAAAGAGGTATGCATGATAGATATGTCCAATTGCTTAAATGACACTATGTAGTAAAAGCAACTATTGAATAAATACTACTACATTTGAATGTCTCGCTATAACTAGTTATAGACAATTATGAAATATCTATATTTCAGAGAAATATATTATACACTTCTTTATTTTTTATTTTAAATGTTTTAAAGAGTATTAAATACATGGATCATGCAGAAGCTCTTCCATTATCTTCACATTTTAAATTGAAGTCTTTCCCCTATTGCAGATAATCAAAATCAGTGGTTTAAAAGACTCTTCCAAATTGACAAAAAATAATAAATAAAATAAAATCAGAGGGACATGAATTAAATAAAAATGATAAAAATTATAGATATGCTCTGCATTTTAAGATAAAACATTTGATAAAGAGGATTGAATTTAATTAGTGATGCCATTTTGCCTTACTGAGCTTTCTGGACAGGATGGAGGGCTTCAGGTATAAAAGTAGGATTTTTTTAATGACTCTGCCAAGATTTAAAACTAGATTAAGACACTAACTAACAGATATGACTTTGGAAACACTTTCAACCTCTCCCTGACATAGTTTCCTCACCTGTAGGAAGTGTGTAATAATAGTAGCTACCCTTTAGATTGTTGTGAAAATTAAATGAGTTGATAAAGGATGTAGAATAACTCCTGACACAGCACCATGTTAAGTATTAACTGCTGTTTAAATTTATAGTAACACAGGCTTATATTTTGAGATAATAATGATGAAATGGCAAAAAATCAATTAAAAATTTTATTTTCTAATAATGTATTCATATCATTTCTATATTTATTTGTAATCTGCGTTATACATTGTAATGTAATAAAGTAGATAAACCCAGATCATGCCATTCTTCTCTTTATCTCTATTCCATGTCAAAAAGTGACATTTAAAGAACATAAACTACAAAATTTTCAAAAGCTATTTTAAGATAGGAAAGATAGTGCTTCCCGTAGAAAATACTTGAATCAGTGAAAACAATACACTAGATATTGTTGATAATCAAACTACTAGGACATATTCACTGAGAGGTTACTAACACCTAACTAGGCACTGTAGATGCATTAAAATAACTGTTTTCCCCTTATCTTTATCAAGTATATAATCTCTTTGTATATGTGACTAAGGAATGTGAAACTACTAATCTGTAACATGATAAATAATTTAAACACTAGACATAAAATTTTCCATTTTATGTAATTTGAAGGATTAGAATAAACTGGGAAAATTAGAGATTGTATTTTGCAAAAAGTGGGACTTGAGCTGAGCCTTAAAAACTAGATAGAATTTTGACAGCTAAAGAAGAAGAAAGGAAAAAACATGGAGACATGGAGAAGATATAAATAAAGCATGAAGTAAGCATGGCTAACTAGTAAAATTGCAGAACAATTTAGAACCCACTGAATTGAGTTATGGAAGCATCTTGGTGACTAGTGGGGAATAAAGCTCATATAATAGAAATCATGAATCGTAGGAGATTTGAACATTAATAAAAACTGTATTTGAGGAAGTTTAGTCCTCTAGCACTCAAGATGGACTAGAGGTGAATGATAATGGAGTGCACAAGAGCATCAGTGATTAGGTTGGATCTGAGCATGCACAGGAGATAACACTGCAAATTTTGGTGGAATTACTTAGTAGATCATTGAAGGAGCAAGAATGGAGCTTGGGAAAAAATGATGAAACTGTATATTGAAACTCATTAGCAAAGAGGTCATTTTTTCAAGCCATGAGCAAAATATAAAATATAGAGAGCCGTGGTTGGTGCCTTTGAATTTGTCTGCTAGAAAGTAAGAGGGTGATTTAAAGAGGGTGGTCAAAAATAAGAAAATTGTTAAAAAAAAAAAATGTAAAGGGGAATGAAATAGCAAGTTAGCAGACCAAGAAAAGTAAAACTATCACATATTTTTCAGGGATCAGTGAATATGTAATAGTGTTGTCAATAAGGATATTGGCTGGGGATATTTAGGAAAGTGATTTTTATAGAAAGAAGGGCACAAATGGAAAAATTCCTATCTAATTGGAAATATGACAATTTTACCAGAGCTATGACTGTTGGGACATTATCTGATAGTTATCTTGCTATCTGATAAATCAGTTTGAACATACTGATCAATCTGAAGTAAATGATGCAGGGAACCAGTGGTTCTTAACATTGACTTTACAGTAGAATCACTTTAAGGGTTACTGAAAAACAAAACAAGCAAAAAGCTGATGCCCACCATCCTACCCTAGAGTAATTGTGTTAGAATATCTAGAGGTAGAAATAAGCATTTTCATTCTGAAAGAAATCTCCATAAGTGGTTTGGATCCACAATGGAGGTCAAGAACCATTGTAAAGTTTTGCTTTTGTTTTCTCTGTGGAATCTCCACTCAAGTCCAGTTCTTTTCTCAAAATGCAGAGAAATTGATAAAGAACAAAATAGCATTTATTCTCTAGTTCATTAAAAGATTGAATTTATGAAACAGTATCACTCACATATTTCAAAACTATCAGGTTGAAAAATTGTTCCCATTCAGATATCTGTCTTGGGATTTGGTTACCCATTGTGATCACACTCATTGAAAATATTAATAACTCTTTCATTAATTGAGTGTTCTGGAGGAAGGGCTGAAAATATGTATGATGGCTAGTAAAACATAATCATGTAAATTGCTAGAGAGTAAAGCCTTTATTTTGGTTTTCAGCATTATGTCACAATTTAGGGACATGCTTGGTAATTAGAACAAGAGCTTTACTTTAACATTGATAGAACACACTGTTCTGTTATATACCAAATAAGAAGTGCTAATAATCTTAAACTTTTCCCATAGGGTCTTATTTTCCTATTGCAACTTAAAAATAGTAGGTACCCAAATGACACAGTTACAAATGTTAGTGATTTCTTTGATGCCAATAATTAATGGAAACTCTGGCAATGACACTCTGGAAATGAATTTCCATAGATTTAACAATTTGATAGTAATTAAAAGTAAAGTGTTAACTATTAATGTGTTAATATTCAGAAAGTATGCCATTGAAGTTGAACATGAAACTTATAGGTCCACTAATAGATAAAATGCTTTGTCTTTATTACTGGGTTATAAATTTATATTTTGTCTTTATATGTTTAAACTGTAGTGATTACTTAACATATAAGAATATATTTTATGTAAATTTTTCAATTAACATTTTTCTTGATTTTCTAATTGCACATGTTTTGATTCTTTCTTTTTCTTCTGTTGTTACAGTAAATGAAGGAGGTATTAAAACAGCTTCCAATTTATGCCCAGATCCAGGAGAACCAGAAAATGGGAAGAGAGTTGGATCAGATTTTGGGTAATATTTTATATTACTTATTATTTTGTTGAAGTTTGTTTAATTTAAAATTAAAAAATAACTGATAATATGGAGATGAAGACTGGGTGATTTAATACAATGGTAGGTAGATTTTATTTGTTGCTATTAATATTCCATTACTTTAAAGTGTCTAATTAAATAGCATACCAACTTTATTAAGATACTTTTCTGGAGTTAAATGATTAATTTATTGTCATGTAGTAAGTGAAAAATCATGGGCTTTGGATTCGAAAGACATGAGTTAGAATTCAAATTCTGCTTAATGGTTGTCTGATCTTGCTTGAGTAAGTCACTGAATTCTATCTGCCTGAGTTTCCTGTTCTGTAACATGTAAGTCAAATTTACCACATACAATGGTGAGTTTCAAATGAGGTATTGCGGAGGTGTCTTGGTTTGTGAGTTCAAGCCTCACAATGGGCTTGGTGATGTCAGTGCAGTGCCCACTCTGGATCCTCTGTGCTCCTCTCTCTCTGTCTCTCCCCCACTCTAGCATGCTCTTTTTCCTTCTTTCTAAAAAATAAATAAACATTAAAAAAATGAAGTACTGTCTATGAAACCTTCCTACATATGCTTATAAATATAAATATTTTTCAGAAGTACATATAACTGTGATGTTTTATCTCCATCTTAAAATTAGTATTTACTAATTCAAAATTAAGTTATTAACAAGCAAGCGAATGAAAGTAGTATGCTGTGGTAGACATTACTTTGCATGACTAACAAATAATATTTTTAAAAATTTTGAAATTTTAGTAGTTCTCTGTAGCATTTTATAAATTAGAGATACCAAAAACCCTGTAAAACATTAAATGATAGTTTAATATTCACAAATACTTATTTTTACAAAGTATCTATGATACATATGAGGGCAGAGAAGGAGAGAAAAATAGTTTCAAACAGAGAGGGAGGCAAACTATAAGAGACTCTTAAACACAGAGAGCAAATGCTGGGTTCAGGAGGTTGGGGGGGGTGGAAAAGGAGTGATAGACATTGAGGAGGACAGTTGTTGGAGTGAGCACTGGGTATTGTATGTAAGTGATGAAACATGGGATTCCACTCAAGAAACCAAGAGTACACTGCATATACTGTATGTTAGCTAATTTGACAGTAAATTATATTTAGAAAAATATTATTGATAATGACTATGGATATACCTACCACACATTTACAATTTTTACTTCTTTATATTATTTGTATAAAGGACAAATGATACTCTAAAGAATAACCCTGCAGGGGTTTGTGAGGGGAGATAGTTCTTAGAAAAGAGATCTATAGAAATTTTGTCCCCGTGGATCTTTCAAGATGACTTAAAATTATATTTTGCTATACTTGGAGAGGAAAAGATAGTATATCATTTCAACATAAATACAATTATAATTTTCTAAAAAAATACAGAACTTTATTTAATCAGCCCCATAATTAATATAAATGATAATGTTTGAAGAAAAACACAAGAGGGAATTTAAAAGACCTGAGATCTAGTCAAACTCTAATCTTAATAAATTGACTTTATTAAAAATCAATCGAACTTCTCAACCTCAATAATTAAAAGTGACATTTTATAGACTACAAAATTATAAGCAACTTATAAAGTGTTTTTTACGTCTTCTTTATTTATTATAAAATCTTACATAGTATTTATTATTTTATCCCTACTTTACAAATGAGGAAACTAAAACTGTTTACACAGCATATAATTTGATGGAATTAAAATTTGAACTTATAATTTCCTGATTCCAAAGTCTGACCATGTAATCAATATATTACATTACTATTTGAAGTCAAACTAACTTCATTTGAATCCCATTCTTTCCATAAACTACTTGTGTTCTCCAAGAGCTTCTTTCCTAAAATCTAAAAATAATAGTACTTATTTCATTGGTTGAAGAAATTACATGAGATGATGTATGCATGTAATAATTGTACAGCTTGAGACAAAATAGGTATTCAATTGGGGCACTTGAGTAGCTTAGTTGTTTGTGTCTGACTCTTGATTTAGGTGTAGGTCATGACCTCACAGTCACGGGTTGGAGCCCCTTGTAGGGCTCTGCACTGAGTGTGGAGCTCGCTTGGGATTCTTTTTCTCCCTTTTTCTCTGCCCCTACTCTGATTGCTCTGTCTCTTTCTCAAACTAAATAAATAAGCATTTAACAAAATAAGTATTCAATTAATTTTAGTGACTATTATAGTATGATATGATTTACAGAATAATTATTAATATGAATATTTACTTGGTCTTACTTCGTGCAAAAATGTATGGTTTTATTGGAAATAGACTAATATAGTAATTTAACTTACCTTCAAATGTAGTGAATTAACAGTCTTAAGATTACTTTGTAAACATATTTCAAACACCATGGTAGATGTTAGGCATTAAGAGGCTCACAGTTAGACTAAAACATAGTGTAATCATTATAATTTAAGAATTTGTAGTGGATGGAACTAGAGGGTATTATGCTAAGTGAAATAGTCAGAGAAAGACAAATATCATATGATTTCAGTCATGTGGGATTTAAGAAACAAAAGAGATGAACATAGGGGAAAGGAAGCAAAAGTAATATAAAAACAGAGAGGAAACAAATCATGAGAGACTCTTAAATACAGAGAAAAAACTGAGGGTGGCTGGTGGAGTGTTGGGTGGCGGGATGGGCTAAATGGGAGATGGGCATTAAGGAGGACACATGTTGGGATGAGCACTAGGTGTTATATGTAAGAGATAACTAAATTCTATTCCTGAAATTATTATCATACTATATGTTAACTAACTTGGATTTAAACTAAAAGAAAAGGATGTGAAAAATGTTAAGAACACACTGAGGAGGCATGGCATTTTTGGAGGCTAGGAAATAAGGGTCATAGGGAAGTTAACATTGAGCTTGGTCTCACAGGATGATTAGAATATGATATACATAGAGAAATCCAGTGAACATTTATATATTTATTATCTACATATATTATTTGCCTATTAGCTGTCTGGTCTTGTACTAGGAACAAATAAAACACAAAAGCAAACATAGATGCCTTTCATGCCTTAGAATTTTTTAAAATATTTTTTTAATGTTTTATTTATTTCTAAGAGAGAGACAGCATGAGCAGGGGAGGGTCATAGAGAGAAGGAGACACAGAATCTGAAGCAGCCTCCAGGCCCTGAGCTGTCAGCACAGAGCCCAATACGGGGCTCGAACTCACAAACCGTGAGATCACGACCTGAGCAGAAGTCGGACACTCAACCCACTAAGCCATCCAGGCACCCCTTCATGCATTAGAATTTAATGGCAGAAAAGACAAACAATTAAATGGCATATGCAGTTGTAATCACAAATGTAGAAAAAAATATTATGAAATCATAAAATAAAAAATATATTTTAAAAAACAAGTATCTGTAAGAGAGAACAAAACTGTCAGGGTGGGAACACATCCATTTTAAGAAGGTTCCACTCTAACTGATACCAGAATTTTATGCATCTAGACTATAAGTAAGGAAGAGCCTCACATTGAGGACAAGCTTGATGAGCTATTCCAGGAAAATAAAGATGAGTGAGTCTGAATTATAGAATGTAAGTGGGAGAAAAGCATAGAATGAAGCTGAGGAGAGAAGGAAAATCCATATCTCTCCTGTAGAGAAAGCGAATTGGCAGCCATTCAGTCTAATCTGGACTGAAGATATGTTTTGTTTTAAGCTCACAGTATTTTTTAAAAAATGGGAGCCAACATTTAAAAATCAGGAGATTACACATGTACACTCACAAAGATTTTTGCACTTCCTTGTTAGATTTGGCAACTGAAATAATGTACCTTCATGGAAATATCTACTGAAATCTATTAATGTCTATTTCCATTAGGCTGATCAAATTATCTCGGTTCATCATGGTCACTCCTGGGCTACTTAAGTCACCTACATATAGTAAGAAGCTACAAAGAATTGTAAGAGAGTGACCTGATCTCATTTATATTTTCAGTATATCATCACTTATATTTTTGATAGATGGATTGAAGAAAACAAGTTTTAGTTGGAAGATGCCTAGAGTAGTTTGGGTGTAAGATGGTGGAGATTTGGACTATGGTGATATACTGAACTAGAAAGATTCAAGATAGTCTTTAAAGAGACAATTTTCAGTATCCAATGATAATTTGATGTTGAAAGTAAGAAAAAAAATAAAAGATGATCCCTACTTTGTTGGGCTTAAATATTATGAGAATGGATTAAATGATATTTGATTAAGTATGGAAGTCCAGAGGTTTGAAGAAGAAAAAACGAGTTCGGTTTTGAGATTTTAAATTTTAAATAACTTTAGGGGCGCCTGGGTGGCTTAGTCGGTTAAGCGTCCGACTTTCGCTTAGGTCATGATCTCGCGGTTCGTGGGTTCGAGCCCCGCATCGGGCTCTGTGCTGACTGCCAGCTCGGAGCCTGGAGCCTGTTTCAGCCTGTGACTCCCTCTCTCTCTGACCCTCCCCTGCTCACGCTGTCTCTCTCTCTCTCTCTCTCTCTCTCTCCTAGAAATAAATAAAAAATATTAAAAAAAAATAAATAAATTTTAAATGACTTTAGAGATTTCCACATGGATATGTTAAGTTTGTAGTTGCATGTAATTGAAATTCAGAGATAGCCGGAACCATCAGCATGTAGATACTATAAAGAAGATTGAAGAAACATGAGTAATTACATCATTTAGACTATATAAAAAGGTTAGACAATCTATGACATAGTCCCAAAGATCAATGCTCTTTGATGATATGATGGAACACAAGGAGCTATCAAATCATGAGTGGTCAGAAGAATAGGAGGGAAAAAAGAGAAGGAAGTTCTTGAAAAGAGGCTGAAGAATGGTCAACGCTATTAAAAAACTGAGAATAAAGGGAAGAAGATTGTCTCTTAAATTAAGCAGCAAGAAGATTATAGATAAGCGTGATTTCATTGGAGTGACAGATGTTGAAAAAAATTGGAATAGCATGAAGATTGAAGAGACACACTTTAGACAGGAAATAGCTCTGGATCATCCAATTACATAAAGCAGAAGAATAATGAGGGTAGTGCTGGAGTCACTTTTTTCTTTCATCTGTATCTTACAGTTTTCAACATACAGGTCTTTCCCATCTTTGGTTAAGTTTATTTCTAGCTATTATTTGATGCAATTGTAAATGAAATCATTTATTGTTTTTTTTTTCACTCTGATAGTTTGTTATTAGTGTATCCTGTAAACTTACTGAATTTATTAGTCAAACAGTTGCTTAATAGAGTATTTAGGGTTCCCTATATAAGATTTCATGTCATCTGCAAATAGTAACAGTTTTACTTCTAATTTCTAATTCATTGTCCTTTATTTACTTATTTATTTATTAGCCTAATTGCTCTGGCTAGGGCTTCCAATACTATGTTGAATAAATGTGGCAAGAGTGGGCATCCTTATCTTGTTCCTGATCTTAGTGGAAACACTTTCAACTTTCGCTGTAGCTTCTGGCTTGTCATATATGGCCTGTATCATGTTGAGATATGGTTCCTCTATACTTGCTTTGTTTGCGCCCACAGCCTGTGTTCCCTGAGAGTAGTCCATAGGCCAATAATTGAGGGCCACACCTGAAGCCCTCCCCTCAAGCCATAGCTCACGAAAAATTAGAGTCCTCCTTTACAGAAAGACTATAGAGTGTGCCTCAGTCTACCATTTGTGCAGTACACTAGGGGTGGTAGCTTGCCAAAAAACCTCTTTCTGATTGCCAAAGTCCTATGGACCCAATAATGGAACCCACAGCCACTAGAGCCAGGCAGTCAAAGGGTATACCCTGGATAGTAGCCCCCCCAAAATGCACACCCCAAACATGAAACACAGAGCCTCTTTCATAGAAAGTCCTATTCTGTTGTCTCTTGCTGTGCCTTGGGGGTGGTGGCTGTTATAAACCCTTCCTACATTGGTTATAGTCCAGTGGGAACCACAAGTATTAAGTCCCACTGGCTACCAGAACCAGACAATGTAGAGATGTGCACAATATAGTGGTATCATACAGAGGTATAAATTTCTTTCTGCATGGTACCAATTATTATAGTCCCACGGGAACAGAAATGCAAGCTTCCTCAGACTCCAGAGCCAGGCAAGTAAGAAGTGTCCCTTAAGGATAACAGAGATCAGGGATCCAGATGCCTGTGAAAGCTCCCTTCTGGGAAACATTAGTGCTCTCCTCAGCCAAAGGAGGGAGTGTGAAGATGGCACCCACCAGTCTCCATCCAGGAGAGTATTCCCACAAACTCCTAGATGTGTGTGTTAAATTAGATGCCTGCCCCTCAGGCCTATACTTTAATAAAGTAGGTAAGCCTTTTTCACTTTAAGTCTGGTCACCAGTGGCTGCCTCTGAACTAGGATTTATGGCAGGTGAATTTGAAATCTTTAAGCTCCCTTTCAAATTGCTGCCATCTTGTGGGTCTCAGGATGTGGACCCCATTGGTTCTCAAAGTTAGTTATTTTGGAGGGACTCATCTCTCAAGTGCATGTTTTAAAAATTGGGGTACTGGATGTGAGGTTCAAATTCTTTAATCCTCAGGGAGAAGCTCTGGGTTTTGAGTGTCTTCCTGGTTTGGGGTCACTGCACCCGGGGTAGGATTCATTGTGTCCCAACCTCTCTTACCCTCTTTGATGTGGATTTCTTCAGTTTGCAAGATGTGTAGTGGTCACTTAACCAACCTTTAGGTTTGTTGTTTTATTAAAGAGGAAATTGTTACATACATAGCTGTTGACCTAGTGTGTCCTTGAAAGGAGGTGAGTTCAGGATCTTTCTACTTCACAGTTTTGAACTAAAATTCTCAAGGAACTTCCTTCTGAATTGGATATGGAGAGATGTAAATAAGAACAGTTAATAACTCTACAAAGAATCTTTTACAAGTAAAAAGCTAATTTAGTCTCCAGCATATATAACTCCTTTCTTCTTTTTGTACACTTGGTTTATCAGTGATTTGATAGATCTTTTCCTTCTTTCTCTTCCCCCAAATTTCTTGCCTCCCCCTATTTAGCCATATTATTTAAACAAACAAAAAAAAAAAAACCCTCATTATTCAGCCATTTTTTTCTTGCGGTTTATTTCTTATTTTTTCTTCTTATTCTCATTTTACTTCATTACTATAATCCATCTCATATTACATTATTAAGGTCAGATCACTTGTTCTACTTCGTCTAGATCACATAGCATTTCCATGATAACAATGGAATTTTCTTTAATAAAAATCCATATTCTCAATAAAACAATGTTTATCTATTTTTTAAATTTTTTTAATATTTGATTTATTTCTGAGAGAGAAAGAGAGAGACAGCGTGAGCAGGGGAGGGTCAGGGAGAGAGGGAGACACAGAATCTGAAGCAGGCTCCAGGCTCTGAGCTAGCTGTCAGCACAGAGCCTGACACGGGGCTTGAACCCACAAAACATGAGATCATGACCTGAGCAGAAGTCAGACGCTTAACCAACTGAGCCACCAAGGAGCCTCAAAACAGTGTTTTTCTATGGAAGTTATACAATACTAAGTCTGAGTAACTATCCAAATGTAACATGGAGAAATATGACAGATCTGACATTGCATTTTGCCTTTATGTTATGTTATTTTTATCATTTATGGTGACATTAAAAGATATTCCTAGTCATCCATTTTATAATTTGATATTTCAGAAACTTGTCATTTAATAATATGTGGCAAAAAATACATGAAATAATCTTATATGTATAGATTTGGAATTAGTACACATAAAATATTTTCACATTGCACAAGCCAAAATACTTGCCTTAAATATAAATAGTTTTATTCATCAAAAATTATTTTCTAGTTGCAATATTTTAAAGTATTTCAAAATATGTATTTTTAAACTGTATTTCAGTGAAAGATTACCACAATTTAAATTATTTATGCCCTCTAAGTATTCCTTGCCTCACCGTTTCTTTCTAATATTTTTATCATAATATTGCAATAACAGCTTGTACTTTCCTCTCTAGTAATAAGGAGTCCATGAGAATAAAGTAGATAAAGTATAAAGTGCTAAGTTCCTCAGAAAGTATGCATAGTGTAAGTCTTGTCATTTGTGTTATTTATTTATTTATTTTTATTTATTTATTTATTTATTTTGGGGTGTATTTATTTGTTTTGAGAGAGAGAGAGAGAGAGAGAACATGCACAAATAGGGGAGGGGCAGAGAGAGAAGAAGAGAGAATCCTAGTTAGGATCAGCACTATTACTGTGGAGACCAATGCAGGGCTCGAACTTATGAACTGTGAGATCATGACCTGAGCCGAAATCAAGAATCAGATGCTTAACCAACCAAGCCTCCTAGCACCCCTATTTTCTCTTTAGATTGCCTATCCATGTTGAATATGTTCATAAACCACATTTTTCTAAATATCCTATTAGCTTGGATAACACAATTGGAGTAACTTTCAAAAATCTGGCCCCAGGGGCGCCTGGGTGGCTCAGTCGGTTGAACATCCGACTTCGGCTCATGTCATGATCTCACGGTTCGTGGGTTCGAGCCCTGCGTCGGGCTCTGTGCTGATAGCTAGCTCGGAGCCTGGAGCCTGCTTCGGATTCTGTGTCTCCCTCTCTCTCTGACCCTCCCATGCTCACACTGCCTCTCTCTCTCTCTCTCAGAAATAAATAAAACATTAAAAAAAACTTTTTTAAAAAATCTGGCTCCACTATTTTTCTATATATGTGTACAACTTAAAATACATTATTTTAATGGGCTAGTTTTAATATGGTACATTGTTCTGAGCAATCTGGGCCCCAAGCAATAATTGAACGTCTATGCTTCCATTACACTTTGTTTTCATATCTAGGTAATATGTCTTTTAAGGAATCTTTTCAAAGATGCCAGAAACATCTTTCCATGTGGACAGCAGTACAAGTCTTAATTGCTTTGGTCTTAAGCCATAATATAAGAGGAAGGTTGCAGTGCAGGTTTAACTCAAATTCAGCTCAGCAAGCTTTTCTTAAGCATTTGAACTATTTTTGGCTTGGGGAAAAAAAAAGAAAAAAAAAAGATGGTGTCTGCCTTCAAGAAATAGAATAAATTCCAGTATGGTGATATGAGAAATCACACAACTGAATAACATTCAAATCATATGAGGCAAGAAAACATGGATTTAAGTTGCAGGAAAACAAGGATGATGAAAATCCATTTGAAGAATGGGTAGGACTCTTATAGGAAAAGATTGGCGGGATCACATTCTAGGAAGAGAGAATTGCATGTGCTATACTGCTGAGCTGATAAAGGGTAGAGGCATTTGGAAGAACAGTTTGCCTCAAGCAACTGGTTATTTTAAGGGAATAGTAGCTTTTTAAAAATCTCTTTTTAAAAATACACTTCACACGACTAAAATGATCTATTTTCTGTAAGAGGCACGTCTAGCATTCTGTAACACAATATGGCAGAACTGGAAGTATAATGTCAGAAAGTTAGGTTTCGACTGTATTAAGGAACTTAAATGCTAGAATGCAAATGTATAAACAAAGGGAAAAGAGCACCAAACTGCAAGCCATAGCTCTGGGTTCAAGCCTACCTTTATTACTACTAGGGACACAGACTTCTGGGATATAGGTTTACTCATTAGCAAAATAGGAACCTAGACAGGTATAACTTTTTAATGAGTAACAAAGTACTAATTGTGAAAGTGTTTTTAAACTATGGCACAGTATATGTCGATGTGTAATAATTGATATTATATAATTTATTAATTCTTAACACCATGAGAGATGAGGAGACACAAGTTTTTGATGGAGGATAATATAGCAGTAGCTATGCAATAAAAACCTTTATCTAAAGCTTAGTGTGATATACCTTGTAATAGAAGAGGAAACCATTGCTGTTTTCCATGTGAGAAATTTTAAGAGTATGAAGTAAAATGGAGGCAGTGAGAATTGAAAGGGAACAATTGATGAGATTAAAGAAGTAGATTCAAAGAGTTGCAGGGTTTGGGGAAAGAATGAAGATTTTTAAATCTTCATTAATTGGAAAAATTGTACTAAAATTAGGAAGTGAAAAGTAACTTGGCATTTACTGAACTGTATTTTAGCCTGGGTACTTTCCCAGGCAATGTTATAACTGTTAGATAGCTAGACCTTCACTATACAACTTGATACTATTCCATTTTTACTAAAAGGGAAACAGATCTTTGGAGAGAATAAATCGCTTCTCCAAATCAAGTAAAAAGAATAACAGGACTTAAAATTAAGTTCATCTAATTCCAAATTCCATACTCTTTCACTTCTAATGATGTATACTTGTTTTAGAAGAAAGACTAGTTCAGTTTTTTTAAGTTAAAAATCAAGATCCAAATTTCAGAAAAATAAAAATAATAAAGGCCTAAAAAAAACCAATGAAGATGGGAAAGTCATGATTATTGAAATCTTCAAGAGCTTATGGTATTCCTGAGGCAGAATATACAGTAGAAGAAGACAGTTTTGAAGAAGGAACATGGAACAGGGCTTACTTTTTAGGTAATGGGAAGAGGAAGTAGATTCAAGAAAAGAGTGGCAAATAGGTGGTTAGGGTGACTAGACTAGATTCAGGGAAATCAAGATTTTCCTTAGATCACTAAAGCCAAAAAAGAGGTTATACTGGTGACAGAGAGTTGAGGGAAATGAGGACAGAGTAAATTAATTTAGAGATGGAGAATCATTGGTAACTAAAGAGATGATACAAAAAGTCAGATTACAAAATATTAGGAAATAGCTGTGTGGTATTCAATTCTTTAGGAGATTTTTGTGTTGGGGGTGCCTGCGTGGCTCAGTCAGTTAAGCATCTAACTCTTAATTTCAGCTCAGGTCATGATCTCACGGTTTTTGAGATCAAGCTCTACATAGGTCTCTGAACTGACAGTGTGGAGCCTGCTTGGGATTTTTCTCCTCTACTCTCAAAATAAACTTTAAAAAATAAATGAACATTAAAAAATACATTAAAAGAAAAGTTTTTTGTGAGGGTAGAAGGGACACATCTGGGAGTTTCTATTTATTAATGATCTCTTTGCAATTACCACAGTCAGACATATAAGTGATTATACTAGCATATTTAGAAAGCTTAATTTAGGAGAACCCAGAGGAAGGTAGATTCACATTCAAAAGTGTGATGAATTTGTATCATGATAGTCAGCTTCTCTTGACTAGAGCAGTGTTTTAATATTATCAGAGGAGAAGCATGTACCCTGCTAGTTCATTACTAAGATATATCAGTGTTTTAATAATCCAAATATAAGTCAACATTTTGTAGCCAAAATTGTTCTTTTTTCTCAAGGTGAAGACAAATTCCTCTCTTTCTCTAGTGATATCTCTTTAAAGGGCAGGGATCAAAGAAGACCTTTCCAAACGCTGAGCCTTCTCAGATATTTGATTATCATTTTAAGAGACATTTAAATTTTTAATTTATTTTTCAGCATAGAATTTCCTGGCAGTTTCTATGTCTTTTGGCAGCATTTTTCCCTTTGAAAGCCTGTTATGCTCCATAGGCATTTCAAATTAGAAATGGGGCTTTTAAGATTTCGAAACACAGCTGTTGGGAGTCTTACCTTGGAGATTAGCACACTCAATGGTAGACAAATTGTAGTATGTCCCATATGATATCTTCTCAAAGGACTTTACTTTATAATTTCCTCAGTGATTATAAAAATATTGATTATGTTCATATAAGAGTATTTCTTTTTTTAATTTTTTAATTTATTTTTAATTTTTTTAATGTTTTTTCTTTTTTCTTTTTTAAACTTCTTTTTTTTCAAATACCATTTTATTTATTTTTTTTTACAAATAGTTTATTGTCAAATTGGTTTCCATATAACACCCAGTGCTCATCCCCACAAGTGCCCTCCTCCATGCCCATCCCCCCGTTCCCCACATCCATCAGTCCTCAGTTTTTGTCAGCATTCAAGAGTCTCTCATGGTTTGCCTCTCTCCCTTTCCCCCACCATTTCCCCCCTTCTTCTCCCCCATGGTCCTCAGTTAAGTTCCTCCTAATCCTCCTATACGTGCAAACATATGATATTTGTCCTTCTCTGCCTGACTTATTTTAACAACTGCTACCTGTAAGTCATTTAGTTTTATGATGAGTTTGAAGTCCTGCTATTAGACCATGTGATCAGAGAAATTAATGGAGAAATACTAAAGCTGTAGTTACACATAAAAAGGTCATATAAACCTCACTGGTTATGTTAAATGTATAGTAATAGTTCAATTTTTCAATATGGTAATAGTGGTCCCTACTTTACTTAAACTTGATAAGTTAAAAAAATGAACATAGTCAAAATAACCATAACAAGATTAATCTGTTATTTGTTAAATAATAATAATTTAAAATATGCAGATTATAGCAACATCAACCTAAAATGTGAGCAGGGATGTAAAAGTGTAGTTTTTAATTCTATTGAAGTTTCCAAGTTAAGTTGTTATTGTTTAAAATAAAGTGTTGTAAGTTTAAGACATTTTACGTAAGCCTCAAGGTGACCATGAGGGGAAATTCTGCAGTAATTACACAAGAGAATGTGATCAAGAGGTCAGAACATACGGATACCAAAAAACATCAAAACACATACAAAAAGATGGAATGACAATAAACAAGTAACAAAAGATCCATAAAACAACCAGAAAACAATGAACAAAATAACAATATTAGGTCCTTATCTATCGATAATTACCTTACATATAAACATATTAAATTCTCCAAGTATAAGTCACAGAAATTGCTGAACAGATAAAAGCATGAGAGCCAACCATACACTGCCTATGAGACTCACTTTAACCTTAACAACAAACATAGATGATAAATGATTCTTGGTCAGTTTACCAAGAATATATAAGAATTGTAAGGGGTCCTGGGTGGGTCAGTTGGGTAAGCATCTCACTCTTAATTTCAGTGCAGGTTATGATCTCACAGTTGTGAGATCAAACCACATGGCGGGTTCTAGCCTGGGCATGGGACCTTCTTAGGATTCTCTCTCTCTCGCCCTCTCTCGCTCTCTCTCACTCTCTCTTCCTCTGTCCCTCTCCTGCTTATGGTCTCTCTCTGTCTCTATCTCTCAAAAAAATTGTAAAAAGCTTAAAAAAGAAGTATATAAGAGTTATTAATATTTATGTGCCCCAAATTGGACTAACCAAATATACAAAGCAAAAATCAGCACTTCTCAAAGAAAAGAAATAGTAGGACAATAATAGTTGGGATTTTAATATCTCACTCTCAACATTGATTATCCAGACAGAGGATCAATAAAGAAACAATGGATTTGACAAGACTGTAGAGCAAATGGACCTAACAGACATACATATAACATTCTATCCAACAAAGAAGAATCCGTATTTTCTTACATACACGTGAAATGTTTTCTAGAATAAACCATTTGTTAGGGCACAAAACAAGCGTTAGCAAATCAAGAAGATAGAAATCATGCCAGATGTCTTTGCTGACCACAGTGGTGCAAAACTGGAAATTAAAAACAAGAGGAAAACTGGAAAATTAACAAACACCTGGAAATTAAACACCATTCTCTGAACAACCAATGAATCAAACAAGAAGTTAAAGGGAGAAGTAAAAACCATGTGAGAAAAACAAAACTGGAAATACAACATACCAGAACTTAGGAGATACAGTGAAACAGTCCTAGTCCAAGAGGAAAGTTCCTGCAATAAATGCCTACATGAAGAATCAAGAAAGATTTCAAATATAAAAACCAACGCCTCTACCTTAAGGAACTAGAAAAGAAGAGCAAACTTAGCCCAAAGTTAAAAGAAGAAAGGAAATAATAAAGAAGAGAGCAGAAATACACATAATAGAAAGCAGAAAAATAATAGAAAAGATTAACCAAGTTAAGAATTAGTTCTTTGAAAAGGTAAACAAAACTGACAAGCTCTTAGCTAGACTAACCAAGGTAATAACGGAGAGAGGACCCAACTCAACAAATTATTCCTGAAAAAGAAGACAGTACAGGTGATAATACAGAAATTCCACAGATCAGAAAATCCACTTAATATGAAAGATTATATGCCAATATACCAGAAAACCTAAGAAAAATAGAAAATTCTTAGAAACATTCAACTTACCAAGACTGAATCAGGAAGAAGAACATCTAAGGAGACCACGTACTAAAGAAGTTCGAATCAATGATCAAAAATCTCCCAACAAGAAACACCCAGAACCAGCTGGCTTCACTGGTGAATTTGCCAAACATTTAAAGAAGAATTAACACCAATATTTCTCAAACTTCTTCAAAATATGAAGAGGAAGGGAAATACTCAAATTCATTTTACAAGCCAGCATTATCCTGATGCCAAAAACAGGAAAAGACCCTAGTAGAAAAGAAAACCTTTTTAGGTCAATATCTCTGATGAAAGCTGATGCAAAAATTCTCATTGAAATACTTGCACACAAAATTCTGCAGCACATAAATAGGATCATTCACCATGATCAGATGGGATTTATCCCTGGATGCAAGCATGGTGAACGTATGCAAATCTATTAATATGGCAAATTCACACTGGCAGAATTAACAGAAAGAATCATAGGATCATCTCAAAAGGTGCAGAAAAGGCATCTAAATTCAATATCCATTCATGATAAAAACTAGACTTAGAACATTCCTCAACATAATAAAGTCCATATATGAAAAATACATAGCTAATATCATACTCAGTGCTAAAAACCAGAGCTTTTCCTCTGATATCAGGAACAAGACCAGGAACTCCACTCTCCTCATTTTTATTCAACATAGCACTAGAAGTCCTGACAACACCAATCAGACAAGATAAAGAAATAAAAGGCATCAATATCGGTAAGGAAGCAGTTGAACTGTCTCTATTTGCTGATAGCATGATACCATACATAGAAAGCTTTAAAACTTCACCAAAATACTATTAGGAATAATGAATCAATTAAATTGCAGGATACAAAAATAATACTCAGAAATAAGCAAAATTAAAAGCTTCTGCTCCGCAAAAGATCCCATCAACAAAACAAAAAGGCAACATATATGAGAGAAGAATATATTTGCAAAGGATATATACAATAAAAGGTTAACATCCAAATATATAAAGAATTTATAGAACTCAGCCCCAAAATAATAGTAATAATAATAATAATCTGATTACAAAATGGACAGACAACTGGGATAGATGTTTTTCTCAAAGAAGATATACAAATGGACAGACACATGAAAATATGTTCAATGTTAGTAATCATCAGGGAAATGTAAATCAAAATCAGAATGAGATATCACTTTACACCTGTCAGAATGACTGAGATCAAAAAGACAAGAAGTAACAAGTGTTGACGCAGATACGGAAAAAAAGGAACTCTTCTGCACTGTTGGTGGGAATATAAATTGGTGCAGCTACTGTAGGGAACGGTATGGAGTTTCCTCAAAAAAAAAAAAAATAGAATTACAGTATGATCCACCAGTTTCACTCCTGGGTATTTATCCAAAGAATGTAAAAACACTAAAAAATATATATGCATCCCTACCTTTATTGCAGCATTATTTATAATTGCCAAGATGTGGAAGCAACTGATGTATACATCAGAAGAAGAACCAATAAAGATGTATACATGTGTGTACATACACACATACATACACACACACACACACACACACACACACACACTGAAATGTTATGTAGTCATGAAAAAGTATGAAGTTGTGCCATTTGCAACAATTTGAATGGACCTAAAGAGTATGAATAAGTCAGACAAATACAAATAACATATGATCTCACTTATATGTAGAATGAAAACAAAACAAATGTATAAACAAACAAAAAGAATCAGACTTACACGTACAGACAACAAACCAGTGGTTGTCAGAGAGGAGAAGGGTAGGAGATGGGCAAAACAGGTAAAGAGGAGTGGGAGATAAAGGTTTCCGGTTAGAGAATGAATAAATCATAGGAATAAAATGCACAGCATAGGGAATATAGTTAATGATATAATAATATTATATGACGACAGTAGCTATACTTGTGATAAGCAAAATATAACATATAGAGTAGTTGAACTACTATATTGTACATCTGAAATTAATGTAACGTTATGTGTCAAACTATTCTCAAACAATTCTTTAAGAATAAGATTCTAAAAACAAAATTCTGTTTTTTACAGAAGTAGAGAAAACACTCCTAAATTTTATGTGCAGCCACAAAAGACCTCAAATAGCCAAAGAAATTCTAAGAAAAATAAAGCAGGAGGTATCACCTTTTCTGATTTTAAGCTATGCTATATAGATATAGTCACCAAAACTATGGTTCTGGCATAAAAACAGACAAGTAGAGCAATGGAACAGAATTGAGGTCCAGAAATAAACCCAAATAAATATAATCAAATAATATTTGACAAGGGAGTAAAGAACAATCTGTAGGGACAATGTGGCCTCTTCAGTAAATGGTGCTAGGATAATTGGATAGTCACACGCAAAGAATGAAAATGGATCTGAATCTTACACCATTCACAAAAATTAACTTGAATTTGATTAAAAACTTAATGTTAGATCTGAAACCATGAAATTCCTACAAGAAATCATAGGAATAAATCTCCTTGACATGATCTCGGTGATGATTTTTTGAATCTGGCACCGAAAGCCAAAGAACAAAAGCAAAGCCAAACAAGTGTGACTACTTCAAACTAACTATGGCAAAAGAAACCATCAACAGAGTGAAAATATGAGCTATGAAATCAGATAAAATGTTTGCAAACCATGTGTCTAATAAGAGGCAAATATCCAAAATGTATGAACTCATACAATTGAATAGCAAAAATAGTGGTAATAATAATCACTATCCGTTTAAAAACTGGGTGAATAGACATTTCTTTAAAGGAAATATACAGATGGCTAACACACTCAATATCACTAATCATTGGGTAAATGCAGTATAGAACCACAATGAAACCTAACCCCACACCTGTTAGAATGGCCATCCTTAAAACAATAAGAGAGAATAAATGCTGGCATGCATGTGGGGAAAAAAAAGGAACTTTCGTGTACTGCTGGTTGGATTGTAAATTCAAACGGCCACATGGAAAACAATATGGAGGATCCTCAAAAATTTAAAAATGGAGCTACCATATCATCAAGCAGTTCTACTTCTGGAATCTATCCAAAGGAAATGAAAATAATAACTGAAGAGTGATAGCCCCCATCTTCATAACTAGTTGCTACAGATACAGAGCTGAAAAGGGAGTTTTCAATTGTATAGGAGAAAATGGGAATTAAAAAATATATAATCCACTGTGATAAGAACAATTAGATAAATATATCCAATACACAGAGAAATAAATGATTACCTCTTAGAGAATATAGGGAGGAAGAACTGCCCCAAAGGAGATGACATCTTCACTATGTCTGAAAATGGATAGAAGGTTTCCAAATGGACAAGAGTGTAGGAGAGAATGCACATGCCCTGACACAGACTCTATACCATGCAGCATATTCAAGGGTAGTTTGTATCACTGAGTATCAAGTACAAAGTGGGGTAGGACATAAAGCCCAAGGAGATTGACAAGTGGACAAGGGAATGGAATACATTCCCAATTGATGGAATAGCACCATAATTCATACTTTACTCCACAAATGTGTAATTTTAAACAAAACAACAAGGCAAAGGCAAAGTGGTATATCACAAAATTACTTCTAAGCTCCTTCATATAAGCTACTGCACGTAAGGGAATCCCCAAAGGACATTTTACAGATAAAAATTTATTTTTCATAAATACCATGAAGTCCAGAAGAAGTACTTACTGTCATACCTTCAGCTTCTTAGTAATACTATTGGATACTGGGACTTTTTCTGTCTTTTTAAATCTTTTCAACATTCTTAACATATTAGTTTTGAGTCTCTTGTGATGGTCTCGTAATGGTCAGGAAAGCTGATGTTATCCTTGTTCCAGATAACAATTCCTCTTTCAAAAAAGGAAGGAGGACTGATGTCAAAAGTTTTTGTTAAAGAGTCAAAGAGTTTTCTCTTTTTGAGACCTTGAATTTTTGTTTAGGAAGAAAAGTCTTAGCCAGCTTCCATTTCATTGTCCAGAAATGGTTGGCACACACACCTTTGAAACAATCCATAGCCTAGAAAATGAGATCAATATAACTATTGTAAACTAACATGAGTCTTGCCTGGGGCTGGCCTGATCATATACTGAATATCCTGAATAAGTCAGAGTTTTGTGTAAAGGGTAGGGGACAATTTTGAAAGGGAATGTGTAGAGTTTGTCAGGTATAGACAGCATAAGATGTCATTTCATGAATTATTCTTAGGGTGGTTCTCGAATCTCGTATATTTCCAATCCTTTATCCCTTATCTACCCCACTCCTACTTTCAACCTGTACTCACACGCATATACACACAGACAGAACAGACTAGCCATATTCAACTAGTGTGATTCTCAGACACTCTCACGCCTGTAACCCCTGTCAATTTTGTATGCTGCATTCCTAACCTAGAATGTCTTTCTTCTCATTCTTCGTTTGGCTACATCTGCTCAACCTCCAGTATTAAGGTCAGGTTTGAAGCTCAAACAGCCTTTATTAGGTAACTGCCCTTCTTTTTCTGCAACAGTCTCCATACTTAAAATGTGTGCTGTGATTTTTTTTCTATCGGTCTCTCCTTGTATGTCCTTCAACTTTTTGAGAAGAGGGCCTCATGCTTTTTTTAATATTAGATCTTCTGTATCACCTTTGCATAAAACCTCACATATATCAGTAACCATGGTCAGCAAGCATCCTATTTTGTTGGACCTGCATGTATATAAGAAAAAATATTTTAGAATATAAGTGGCTTTAATCAAGCAGATATTCACCTATTCATGATTAAATTTGGGGCTTTGATTGCGTGTTAGATATCTGAGGTTGTAACTCTTAAATAAACATTCAGTGAATGTATGTTGAATAAATAGATTCATGAATATATGTTTGCAAAGAAGTTTCTGTCTTTGATGACAAAACTGATGGTCGTATTGTGTACTAAGATTGGAAATAAAGGAAGAAGAATGGGTTTCCAGGAGGTCAGTTCAGTTTGGGACATTTTGAATTTGTGGTCTGTCTGTGGGATGTTCTGGTGGTTACCAAAAGAGATCAAAAACAGAGATATGGATTTCTAGAAGGAGGTCAAAGCCATGTATAGCAGACAGTAGCAGGTGCTTGCAGCTATCCCCACTGCACCTGCCCGTGCCTGCCTGCCCAGAGGCTTTCAAATACATGTGCCTGTGGCTCCCTTGAGAACCCGCTGGGTGACCACCTATGGGAGAATTGGGAGTGACTCCCCAACAGGTATGGAGTTTCCTTTTGGGAATAATAAAAACATTCTGAAATTAGAGAGTAGTGATATGGTATAACTTTGTGAATCTACTGAAACCCAGTAAATTGTACATTTTTAAAAGGTGTAAAAAGTGTTTGCAAGTAAGTGGGTGAATGAATGTGTGTCTGGAAGGATGTGGGGGGGAGGGGTTAAGTAGGTTGTGAAGGTGGTGATGGGGGCACAAATGGTGGAAGATAAGGTGAAAGAGGCAGGAAGCAACCAGATCATGGGCGGCCCTCATTTTCTATCCCAAAGATCTCTTACTTTGGACAGAAAGCAATATGTAACATCTGTAGAGCTTTTATGGTTCCTAATAATAGCTGGTATTTCTAAACTATATTCAGACCAAGTGTTCACTTCATTGCTAGGCCTGCCTGACCCATATTCCCAGCTAACCACTAAGTTGTTCATCCTCTTTTTTTCAAGTTTTTATTTAAATACCAGTTAGGTAACATACACAGTAATATTAGCTTCAGGTGTAAAATTTTAATTCTCATCTAAAAATTTCAGTCTAAACATTCAGTTTCCTGTGCTTCACCTTCAGATATGTGAGGTGTGGTCAGAATGTCTGAATATATAACAAGACCCACCCCCTGGGAATACGTCAATGGCTCCAGACACATTTTGACAAATCCTGCTAGACAAAAATAAATCTAACTATAAAGCGGTGTTTAATGTTTTAGTACAAGAAGTTCCCTCTTGTTTGGGATCACAGTGCTTTTAGTGTCTTAGTCATTTTCTTCATGTTTCCGAGGCCCAAAGAAATACTTAATACTTCCATTTTGGCTTACAGTTTATGTTCTAGCAACCTAGCACTGTGGTAGGCTGCACTACTTCTTTTTAAAAATTTTTAAATGTTTTATTTATTTCTGAGAGAGAGAGAGAGAGACAGCATGAGCAGGGGAAGGTCAGAGAGAGAGGGAGATATAGAATTTGAAACAGGCTCCATGCTCTGAGCTGGTTGTCAGCACAGAGCCGGACATGGAGCTCGAACCCACAAACCTTGAGATCATGGCCCAAGCTAAAGTCGGACGCTTAACTGACTGAGCCACCCAGGCTCTGCCACTGCACTATTTCTTGAACCTTGATCAGACTGCATATCACCACTCTCATTTCCTGTTTCACAGTGAAATGGTGTGGTACTTGCTATTGATTGCAGCAACCACTGAAAATCCAGCTTCACAAAGATATGACATTGAAAGAAATCTAGTGATCTAATGTTGAAACTCTGAATGCTCTCAAGCTAGTGGCTTGTATGATGCACGATAGATGTCTGTGTTTCCTTCAAAATTTTGAAGTATACTGAAGACACCCTGTGGTTAATTGCACCAACCTGACATGCTCAACACAGTTTAGGAACTGCAATTTTACCCAGTAAAGAAGGGCAGAAAAAACATACAATAAAAATGCATGTTGGCATTTTAGTTTGTATTTTAGCAAGACCTGTTGCATGGGCCAGGTACTTCGCCATCCATTGTCAGTGTTCAGACAAACAATATGGTATTTGTGACTATATTGCAAAATGCCTGCAAATCAGCAAACCTCTTCTGGCTCTGCATCTAAACTAGCATACATTACCATAGTGTCTTTCACTCAGCAAATACCTCCTGTGTATTTAAGTAGCAGACACTGGGCCAGACCACAGATGCAGGATACAAAAGGGAGAATGAGTCCATTTTTTTTTTCCTTTTAGAGTTTACAGGCTTCAGCTTGTATCTCAGCAATTCATAAAACGTCTCTACCATTCTGCCCAGGCCTTTAGCAAACCTCTGTATACCTGTCTGCTGTTTGTGAGAGTGTCTTTTACAGTCAAGTAGCAGAGCTACAATGAAAAATTTGAACTATTCATTCTATGTCATACTCACATAGAGTGCTTGGGACGTCTTCTTTTTTTTTTTTAAGTTTATTTATTTATTTTGAGTGAGAGAGAGAGAACAGCGGGGAATGACAGAGAGAGGGAGAGTGAGAATCCCAAGCTAACTCAGCACGGTCAGTGCAGAGCCCAATGCAGAGCTCAAACTCATGAATCATGAGATCATGACCGGGGCAGAAATCCAGAGTCAGCCACTTACCTGACTGAGCCACCCAGGCACTCCAGGGAGTTATTTTTCTTTTAAAGTTAATTCTGTAGCCAACTGTTGAATTATGGACGTTCTTTATTGTCATATATAACGTGATAATTTATATAACTATTTGTATTTTGTTACAATATCTGCTTGTACAGTTTTCCTGAATTTTATAGCGGGAAAACAAAAAAAATCTCAGAGGGATCTGGTATTTTCTGTGTCACTCTGTACTCTCCACCTTCTATTTTGAACTTTAGAAAGCTGATACTAAGACTTGCTCAACATTTAGGAAAGCACAATTCTTGTTTTATTTTTTTTCACTGGAAAGTTACTTTTTCTATAAAATGGAGACATTCATTGCAAAGTTATTTTGATCAGAATAATATAAATTTCATGATATACATATTAGAGGAACTGCATTATAGCACAGTTATTATGTTAAATGAGAATGATTTAAAAGTTAAGCATGCACACCTTACTTCAAAGTTAAACACTCTTTATTCACTAAAGAGGCAAACTACTGGAAAACACAGTGAAATATTTGAGGTATATTGGTTGTGACATTTTACTTTAATAAGAAGCAGATGGATTCATGGAATGTTACAGCTAGCATGTACCTAGATATAATCTAATCCAATCTGCTCAAAATTTTCCTCAGTGGCCTATAATGTTAGTAAAGCTGAATGTATAAAATTGAGTTTATTTTATAGCACAGGCTTAACATGGAAGTAGCAACTTAATATGCCAAATTTGCATTGTTTTAATGCAATAGTTTATTATTAATTGTCAGCATCTCCACATTGGATTTAAGATACAAACATGAAGTGTGGGTAGTCAGTGCTCAGTCTAAGTGGCCCTTCCAACTTATAAACCTTAAGTGGTTCACAGACAATGAGGTAGTTACTTTGTGTGTTAGTCTCTGCACTCTAAATGTCACCCACAAAGTTCCTTGTGGATTACTCTTATGTCTTTCTTATTTATTTGGCTAGAGAGTAAATGACATGGATAACTGCTACTGGAGTAGATCAAATAGAATTTTATAGAAAAAAAGTACTCTGTAAACTAAAATCCCCTATTCAAATATTAATTGTTAATATTCTTTTAAAAATATTCTAAGATTTTAAAAAAATACAAAAACGTGATTGTCTTGGATAGTTTATAACATTGTTTATACCAATTTTAATGTATCTATGCCTCTGGAATGTGTTCTTACTCTGAGATAGATTTGATTTTATTTAAAACTTCACTTCTATTTGTTTATCCCTTTATCACAACTATTCTGAAACAGAAGTTCACACATAGTCCTTTGGGGGGCTTTTAGCAATGAATTGGTCACCAATACTAAAATACATATACGCACACATATACATATACAAGTGATTATATATATATATGCATGTATGTATATGTGTGTGTATATATATATGTTTGTATATAAAATATTTATATACAATTTATATATATAAAAAGTTTATATATGTATATATATAAAAGTTTGATACCTCATGCTCCAAAAAATTAGACAAAAAAGGTTATTCTCATTGCATTACTTAGTTCACAGCTAATAAGAGTATAGGGATGTGGGGAAGAGAAGTAGAATAGCAACAGATATAGTTAGAGCTAATGTGTCAGAATTATGATGTTACCTTTGCCTTAATTTATGACCCTGCCTATTTGAGGCACATTTTATAGATATGCTCTCACGTGAATTACAAAGCAGCATGTGGTGGAAACCATTAGGAAACTTACCAACTTAACACCATAGCATTAAAGCCTTTTTAGACCTTACTTTTGTCACTGATTTTATTTTTCATTTTGATTTTTGGGTATTATATTATCAGATTCTAATTTCTAATCAGATTCATTATAGCTTTTCAATTAATAGTACTTGAAAAGTTTATTATACTCTTAATTTTAACTTAGCCTCATAAAATATTTTTATCACAGTACAAAAGTTTGTGTTCATATTTTAAAATAAATTTTATTTTGTCACTGATGTGTGTGTATATTGTGATTTTTCTGAATCCCTTTGTACTACTAACGTTCAAAAGCACTGTTTACTAATTTATTTCTTTTTTCCCCCATCAAAGAATATTATTATCTTACCTCATGTCTTTCTCTTTATAACACAGTTGTGGATTGTAATGTGGAAATACTGTACCTCTCCAGTATTAAACATCTATCTAAAAGTCATATTCAGTCAAGAAACAAAACTTGATCTAGTGAATATTAAATAGAAGACATAAGAAACCAACAAAATTAGAATGAAAAAGCACACAGTGGCAAGGATTCATTTCATACACCCCAAGAACAAGAAAAGAAAAGAAATAGTACCAGTATTTTTAGTTTTTTTTTTTTTCATAATTGCACTGTATTTTGAAATTTTGAAATCTTATTAGGTAAATAGCAAGGGTTTCCGAGGAGGCAATTTTGAAGAGTTCTGAAGAGATGATGAATTAATTTTGGAAGTTAAAGAAAAGGGCTCCATGATAATAATCATTATTCTTTTCTCTGAAGGTGTAAACTCCTACCTCATTTTAATGTCTTTATTTTACCTTAGTTAGCTATTTAACTAATGAAGAGCTGTTCTTATATGAAAACTCACATTAATGTGCTCACCTAGTGCTCTTGTGTTTCTTTCTGACAAAACTATTCCATTAGGATTGTTTACTTTTCCAGAATATTGCCCCATTTGGAACTGCTCCGTTTCTCAAGCAATTGTGTTGTCTCATGGAAGCATTTACATATATGAAATAAAACCATAAGAAAGATTTACTCCAGTGATAAAATTTAGGCTGAAGTGAAATGAAGTAGTGGAAGGTGGGGGCAGGTAGTAGCATCACCTTCTAGGTATGCTTTAAATGCACAGAAGTCTAAGTTTGGGTAGTACTTGGTTTCAGTATTGATTGAGAGCATGAGTGACTTTTAACATTGCACCATTCTGCAAGCCAAGGTATCCAGGGATGGTATCCAAACTGATCATAACCAATAGTGCAAAAAAGGCTATAGATCAGGAGACTAAAATATGACAGTGTATGAATGCTGAATTGAATCGTCCTGGCATTTGGCATAGATTTGGTTCTGCTGATACAACCTTTGGAAGAGAACAGCATTAATTTTGTAGGGACAATGAAATGAACAATACATATAAAAAGACCATGGTGTTCTTCTTTCTTTTGAAGGAAAGTTTTGGGAAGAGTTAAAAATCTTTTACTATACTTGAAAAAAAATATGAATATATTTTAGAATAAAACGTTTTGAAATAAGGTAGTTTATCATAACCTTAGAATAGATTATATATATATAGAGAGAGATATATATAGATATATATACATACACACAAATATACACATATATATTTATGACATTCATATATACACATATATATGATTTCTATAACTTTATAGTAAGTGGGGTAATATCATCATTTTTGCTTCCAGCTAAGATGACAGGTTGAATACTCAAGAGAGATACAATAACCCATGCTACAAAGGAGAGACATAGTGAATCCAAAACCAGGTGGAGAAATAGCGCTTACATAAGAAGATGCAATTGCTCTGGTTTTACACTAAATAAGGACACGAGAATGAATATGAATAGGAAAATAATAGGAGTTCTGGAATTAGATTAAAAAGACATTAACAGCGTAGAACTGAAATTTTTTCACTTATTTTCATAATCTTTATTTTCAAAATACCCTACAACAATCATAAATCACTTGTATAATTTTAGAAGAGAAAAAATCATGTCGTAAAAATTTCCTAGTCCAAATCCATTTTGCTAAAAAACCCCTCAGATTTTCTAATGTACAATTAATCATTTTTGCGGGCTAAATGGGGAAGGGACATTAAGGAATCGACCTCTGAAATCATTGTTGCACTATATGCTAACTAACTTGGATGTAAATTTAAAAACTAAATTAAAAAAATAAAAGAAAAAAATTGAAAATCTTCATTTAAATACATTTAGAAAATCATTTGATTTTCAAAGATATTAAAAAAGATATTGAGATCATTTTGTTGATAGTTTAGAATAGGAAAAAGGTACATATTTTGAAAAATTCAGATCTTTTTTCACTGGCAGCTCTGATATTATAGTGTGTTTTTGCAATAGGCATAATTTTTAAAAAGATGACAGTGCAAGGGCACTCGGGTGGCTAAGTTGTTGACTGACTGACTTTTGATTTGGACTCTGGTCATCATCCCAGGGTCGTGGCACTGAGCCATGTATTGGGCTGTTCTGAGGGTAGAACCTGCTTGAGATTTTCTCTTTCTCCCTCTGCCACTCTCCCCTGCTTGTGCTCTCTCTCTCTCAAAAAAAATTAAAATGTAAAAAATTAAAAAAAAAAGATGATAGTTCTTAAATAGTGGCCAGTATAATCACAATGAAGGCCAACACTTCTTTTTCCAGCTATGTGATGGCATATCATATGCTTGATGATTCCATACCTTGAAATTAAAAATGTGTTGAATCATTTATTTTGGAATGTTCTATCAGATTGAGTATCCTACTATAGTAAAAGGTTTTATTTAGCTGGGCAGGACAGATGTCTCTTCAGTGGTGACAGAAAGTAGAGTGTGTACAGATTGTCTACAGTATAACTGAATACTTAACTAGAAATACATATTTTTAATGAAACTTAGTTGTAAATTTTTGTTTGACTTAAATATTAAAACAGTTCATTAAATGATAACACAGTACGTTTGTTCAAGATATCCATTTTTTGGATAGTATTGTGCCTGGATTCTTCTGAAAAAACAGCCTATTTCATTGATTTCTGCCCTCTCTGTGTTCTTTCACTTTTATATTTTTAGTATAGAATATGTTAGAGTGTAGCCATGATTGGAGATAGCGGTATTTGCAGATGCCTAGTAAAGAGGCTTTCTTTCAATAGTGGGAAAGTAATGAATTACTTTCACAGTTATTTCCATGATTGAGGGGAATAATTGAGTGCTCAATATGTGTTAGGCACTGTGTATTTTATAAATGGTATTTCATTACATGATCACAAGAGATGAGGAAGCTGAGACTCTCAAACATTTTCACCTTTTAAAGAAAAAACTGGGAAAGAGAAGAACTGAATTTGAAAGTTCTCTCTTTTTATTTTCAATTAGAGAGAGAGGGAGTAGGGGAGAAGGGCAGAGGGAGAGAGAGAGAATCTTAAGCAGGCTTCATGCTCAACTGTGGAGCCCAACACGGGGTTTGATCCCCTATACCATGACCCTGGGATGATGACCTGAATGGAAATCAAGAATCTGATGGTCAACCTCCTTAGCTCCCCACCCCCCACAGGGGCCTCTGAAAGTTCTCGGACTCTTTGGCTTAAACTGTTGACCACAACCCTAAACTACCTCCCCCATTGTACTCACCAGAAGAAAAAAAATCCAAAAACACTGGAATTGTTAATCCTTGAGTGTGTACCAGGGTGGGTAGAAACTTCAGGGACTAATCACTAGTCATCTTTGGTGTAATAGCAGAGCACTTATGTCTGTTATTACAAAGTGCCTATCGCCAAGCTAAGTGTATTCGTTTGCTATAATCAAAAGAAACAAGCTCAAATACTTGCTATTTAAACAAAATGCAAGGTCTTTCTTTCAGCTAGAGGAATCTGGTAAACTAGAATGTTGTAACCAAATACAAATACAGTGATAAATACAGTAACCTTGACAGAATTGTTAATCATTAAGTGAGAAAATAGTAATTAAAATTACTTCTGTGGACCAGTCCCTATACTAAGACTTTTTTTAAAAAACACCATTGCTATTTAAAAACGAACCTCCCTAGTATAATCATCATCATATTATCTCTGTAAGAGCAAGGATCACTGCAAAAGTTTGTAAACCAAATTCCCTGCTTCTACCTTTGTTCCCATAAAGTTTATTTGTCGGAGGCCGCACCGGCTCCAACAGGTCCAGGGGTCCCTGAAGGATGGATGGTGTCAGCGAGAGAGTGAGAGAGCCCTGAGATCCTTTCTGATCACCAGGCAGGCATCTCTGTCCTGTCGATTTTGGTGTCTTTATTTATAGGTCAAATGTTAATATGGCATCAGGAAATGGAATTTTTACAATGGATAGCTCTTTGTGATAAGATGTTTTTGGAAAATGTACAGAAACAGGTTTTACAGAAGTCTTCTACAGAACTGCCCCAATTATAGTGAGGTTGAGTAACTAAGAAAAAAACAAGGTGTTCACATTTTAATAACACTAAGATTAAGTCGTAGGTTTGTACTCTTATCCATCCTCATCACAGCTGCCAGGATAAGGGAAGGTGTTTGTGGAAAGTAGGCCTTAGGGAAGGGGCTGCTATACACCATCAGTTAGCAAAGGTGTATGTACTAACTTATCTTCTGCCCTTATCTGTTCCTTCTCTCTAAGTTAGGCTCTTTGTCTCCGGGCAAGACTTGATTTTCCAGTTATATGCTTTATTGCACCAGAGAGCCAACCATACCTTTAAAGAGTTTAGCTTATTTCC